>NW_028254609.1:0-67875 GCF_964263255.1 Lissotriton vulgaris
TTTTTCTTTAGTTAATCTATTTTAGTGATCCAGAATGAAATAAAAATAAAAAATAAAGACATATTAGAGACAGTTCGTAAAATTGTTTATGCTCGCCTGGAATTTACAATGGATTACTGGCGCGTATAGGCGCTTTCACACGCATGGACATCTGTGCCACAAGTGTGGAGACATTTGTACTTTTAAACCTATTGAAGGGGCGGGAAGAGGGCTTCCAAGTGATAAGTTTCCCATAAAGTTTGGGACCGTATATGTTCATGGGCATTCATATTCTCCTCTCCTTCTTTTGTCCACCCTTGGCTTTGAGATTTATTTTAATACAGGGCTGGCATAACTCCCCTTTGAGGGTGGAGACAAGAATGGATTAATCTTTACAACATTAACATCTTACGTTTTTGCTGATTTCTGAAGCACTAGTGTTGAAATTTTGAGGGCCACCTGAGCCCATTACTGACCAGCACCGTGAGGAGCCCTAGGACGACGGCCGAAATTTGCTCTTGTAAATACATGGCCATCCCCCAAATGCAGCCAACCCCATGGGGGGGGGGGGTGAGGAGGGGGAGGGTTGGTCACAGAACCTGGCCATGGGGAACCCATTCACCAAAGGGGAGGGGGGCTGCAAGGCCCCCTCCCCAAACCTCTTTAGGTCCTGGGGACTCCACTCTCCAGGGCTGTACATACAAGTTAAAAGGGAAGGGGGGTTGCTCGGCCCCTCCTCCCCGAGCCTCTTTGGGCCTGTGTTTCCAAAGCCCCCATGGCTGTGTATTTTTTAAGGGTTGAATGGCTGTGCAGTCCTCCTCTCAGAGCGATTCTCCACCCTGAAGACCCCATTTCCTGAGGCTATTAGTTTAAGTAAAGGGTATGGGCACCACATGGCCATCCTTCCCTGAACTTTGCTAGTACCTGTGGACCCCAGGGCCACTCTTTCGAAAAAAGGGAAGGGGAGCACATGGCACTCAGCCCGAGGAACCCCATCTCTTTGGGCATGGTGTTCATTTGAGGGAGAGGGAGATGTGTGGCATTCCTCTTCGGACTGATTTCGACCCCATCCATGGGGGCTGGTGTTATTTTCGGGAGGAGAAAGCGCGTCACCCTTGATTTCGGCCCCAGGGACCCCATTTCATGGGGCCTGGCAGAGTCCCCTTTCCCTGGGCTGATTTCAGCCCTGGGTACCCCATCCCCTGGGACCCAATGTTATTTTGAGGGGGGCACAAGTGGCCCCCGCACAGGCCAATTTTGTCCTTAGGGATGACATCCTCCGGGGCCTGGTGCTATGCTTAGGGGGGAGATGTGCAGCCCCATTACCCAGGCTGGTTGTGGCCCCTTGGCCCCATCCCCGGGGTGCCAGCAATATTTTGAGGTATTGGAGGTGCATGTGGCCCCCTCACCATGCCAATTTGGACCCAGCAGGCCCAATCCCTGGGGTACGGCATTTGTTTTAGAGGGAGGGAGTTCTTGCCCCTCGATTTCAGCCCCAGGGACCCCATCCCATTAATTGTTTTGACTCGGAGTGAGTTTCCCGTGGGCCTCTGATGGCTGGGGATAGGGGGACATATGGCCTCCTTCCCCGTAACCATTGTTTTTGGCCCCAGGGTAGGCTCCCCTGGTCCTCTGGAGGCTAGGAGAGAGGGGAAAGCAGCCGCTCTCCCCTTTATGAACATAGCCAAAATGGTGGGATCCTCAAGGCTTTTAATAAATAAATGTGGCCCGCCTGCCATTTTATGTATGATCCCATGAGAGTTTTACGGAATTTCAGCATTTTTGCCATGTTGTTTTCCTTTTTGGCCCCAGGGGGTCCATCTTGGTTCACCCCTCTCCATGAAGCTTAGGGGTCAGAGTATCCCTACCCTGCTCTCATACCTCTTTTTTAATTATAATTTCAGGACAGTGAATGAAGTCCCCGAGTCCTGCAATGGGTGTCAGTAATATTGTCATGAATGCTAGTGTAAGGAAAGAATTTCCCCCCTGACGCTGCGAAATACTACAATAATCATGATTCAGTACCACCCTCACTCCTCTGGACCCCAGTACCGCTGCACCTACTGCACCAATGAAAGCTATGCACTTGCTCACTGTGAAGGTCAGTAATGAGTTGGTGAAGGATGAATATCTTCATAATTACAGAATTGGATGTGTTAACATTTGCTCAAGTGCATGTATTTTAATGTCTTAAGATTGATTTGCAATAGTATGTGGGCTCTCACAAAATTAATATATTTGTAATACTGGAGAATTATGTGTTACTAATCATTTAAAGAGTGGAGATATACTCTTTTCTCCATTTAATTTGATAGGTATTGTTACATTCTTGATTTTACTTTAATTATATGTATAATATACTTATTTAAAGGGGCTTTCATCCACCTCTATTTATCCATTGGTCTGTTGTTGTGTCATTCACATCTTGGTTCCGGCACTGCGGCATACAGCAAGGGGAAATGGATCAGTCTATTTCATTCACTTGTCACTTTCACTTTGAGTGACAGCATTTTGGTCTCTCACAATGAGCACATCCTCACACAAGGTAGTTCTCTTCAGTGCCAGTGTTTGTTTTTTACTTTATAATTACTTTAGTGTTGCCTTTGTGTTTAGAGCCTGCAGTTAAACCAGGATGCCTTATACCAGATATGAGTACAAGCTGCATTCCATGCTTTATCAGTTCCTGGGTGCTGCACATGCTGTTGTAAATTCCTTCTAGAGTGTCATTTATTTATATGACAGTTGGTATTTCACAGCATAACAGAGTGTATCCATTAGAAACTGTCCTGTATTAGCTTGTCCGCTGTTTACTCTGTACGTAAATCAAAAGCTTCACCATTATACATCTGAATTCTTAAGCAGACAATTCTTCAGAACACATTCATTCTAAAATGAATTCACCCTTGTTCTTTAACCCCTTCCATGCTGATGACGAACCCCAGCCGTCATGCACTATGGTGCTCATGTGCCGATGACGGCTGGGGTTCGTCACGGCCCGCCCCTGTTGTGTTGTTTACAGCACACCAGGGGAATCGCGGCCGCATGGAAGGGGTTAATAAACTTTGCCCAGGAAGAAAATAGGTCTGTATCATGTTTAATTTTCAGCAATTGTAACACTCATTTTTCAAATAATTGTTCTTTCTTTCTTTCTTTCTTACTTTCTTTCTTTCTTACTTTCTTTCTTTCTTTTTTCCTTCGTTCTGTCTTTCTATCCTTTTTTGAATATTTTTTTCATTTGTTCTTTCTTTTGTTCTTCTTTCATCCTTTGTTTCTTTGTTTTTTCTTTCTCAAAAGGAAAAGGCTGGCACATAATGAAAGAACAATAGGCTTCTTTAGGTTTTTGTTAGACAAGACCTTTTGGCTTTACTAAAATTATGTGTATGAAATAGTTGCTTATAGGGATTTCCAGCTTCAGCTATTTATTTGTGGCTTCCTCATTCGCATTTTCTCCAACCCACTTGTTCATGCATCAAGGGACATGTTTGCCATTGTCTGACCTCTCTATGAGTTACTACATGCTTCTCGTTCACAAGGAGCACATCCACACATAAACTAGTTCCTTTCAGAGTAGTGTGGCTCAATGGTTAGACCGGCAGTCCCTGATGCAGAGGTCTAGCCTGGGACCAGGGTTCAATTCCTGCCTCAGCGGCTCTTGGGTTCAACTTCCTCGGACCTGATAATTCTTGCCTCAGTGCCTATTCTAATCATGGGTCCCACTCTGCAACTCTGGGCAATAGCTTGCTTAATCTCCACAAGGGCCCCAGAGAGCTAAGGATGCCTGGCTTCACTTTGGGGGTGCCCAGGAGTGGGCTCTTCACAGGGAAAGGTCAGTAAGGGTTCCTCAGCGGTATTCGTACATGCCCCGAGATGCCTCATGGGTGATTCGTGCGCTATACAAGTACCACTACATTTACATTTCAGTACAAGGGGGTAATGTGTGTTTTTTTGTTTAGACCAAAAGACATTTTTAATTTAGTCAATTCTTTTTTAGTTTGGCAAACGCTGGGTAGCTTCCCAAGTAATAAAGTTTGTAAAAACCTTGACAAAACAAAAAAAGGATTGCCAAATGGCTGGTGGACTACTCTTGACCTATTGGTTTTGCTTATACTTGTTTAAGGAGTTTCTAACTTGTTACGAGAGTAAAAAAGTTATTGCAATTTTGTAAACCTGAAAACATACAAAAGATGTATGATTATTTTTTTATTGCTCATTACATTACAATCTTAAATTCATAGATTAAACAGACATTTTCCAAGAAGATTTTCACATTTTAATTAAAAACCTTTCTCTCCACGACACTGCAGTCATAGGCGTACATGTGGATATTGCACAAAGCATGCTGTACTGTTGATCTTCTGGTGGAATTCATGCATGCTACTCCCAGATGCATACAGAACCATGAACATGCTGTTTGCAGTCAATGAGGGTGAAGCAAGAATGCTAATAACCAAAATTAAATATGTCTCTGGTGACCTCAAGTTGACCTCCATGCTGGGTAGTGTCCAGGTTTTACCAGGCATGTTTTTCTGGTTTCAAGACAAATTTCTGATTGCTATGATTTTTGTTTGCAATTTTGAAATCTGATCTGTCTGTTTGTGACTGCTGTGTGTTTTTTTTACTCACGGACACATTTTAGGGCAAGTCTATGATGCAATCACAGATGGTTCATGCTGATGGGTTATATTTCAGGATATGACATAAAAAATATTCTCTGACATAATATTCTGTCCCAAATAGGTTTACAAAAATGTTGACTCAGTGAGTGTAGATTTTGTTTTACTAATGCCAAATAGTATTTATGTAGGTGAAATTTAAGACACAATGGCCCGATTAAACTAGGGTAAAGTTAGCTCAAAAGTGTAAGATAAGATCAAAAGTTTAACTCAACTATCTTCGGTATTAAAAAAGTTACTTAAGAATGTTATCTTTACAACTGCAGATGTTCTGCACTCGGAGCAGAGTTTCCGCACTCGAGTGGAATCTCTGCACATGGTGCAGAATCTCCTTACTCAGGGCAAATACTCTGCTATCGGGTCGGAACACAACTACAGTTGCACATTAAACTATTAGTCATATGTCAAGCAATGTCTTCCACAAAACGCCCAAATTTGAATGTAAAATACATTTCTAAATCTCCATTCAAACCTCAGATTTCTAACTTTCTCTAAAGCACACTACACACACCTGTGTTAGTGCATACCATCCCTCCACCCAGCTCCAGCTGAAAGTCATCTTCCTAACAGTCAATCTGCCAATTGGCTGCATGCATAAACTCAGAACTGCCACACACAAACCCTTTCAGATCTTTCAACATGTCAGTAAATGTGTTTATCGGCTTGTCCCTTGTCATGAGACAGAATGATTTGAGGAGAAGGAGGAGGAAGAGAACAGAGAGGAGCTTCAGAAAAAGATTGAACCTCTTTGGGATTTCCAGCCAAGATGTTAGGTCCTGATACCGGTTTCCCTGCTAAAGTCATCTTGGGCATGGTCTGTGAGGGGGGGGGGGGAATATGTAAATGTCATGGTACTTATAGAGCGCACTGTCACCAGACGGTCACCTTGCGGTGTAAACTATTCGGCTTCCTGGCACTCATACTTATACCACTGTGGAACCCCTCCTGGCTTTCCCTGTGAAGTGTCCACTCCTGGGCACCCCCAGGGTGAAGCCAGGCATCCTTAGCGCTGTTGGGGCCGGTGTGGAGGCTAAGCAAGCTATTGCCCAGAGTTGCAGCGTGGGGCCCGTGATTAGAATAGGCACTGAGGCAAGAATTAACAGGTCCGAGGAAATTGAGACCGAGAGCCCGCAAAGGCGGGAATCGAACCCTGGTCCCTGGCCAGAACTCTGCATCAGGGTCTGCCACTCTAACCATTGAGCCACACTCCTCCATAACTCTGAGACATGCGGTCCTACTCATCCCAGCCTATGACAAGAACATAGCAGTCCACCAATTTTCTTGCTACTAGTTCTTTTCTGAGTGTATCCAGTGATATCATGGGCATCTCAGCAGCAAACCAGTCCTGATTCGTGTGTAAGATATTGAGCTGCATCAATTGGATAGTGCAACATCATGTACACATGCCTCATACACTGGCAGGAAAGTACAGTGTTGCTAGTGATTTCTGTCACTACTCCTGCTTTCCACGTGTGATAGGTGCAATTGACTGCACCTTTGTGGCACTTCAGCCACTTCGCCACAGTGCACACATCTTCCGCAACAGACACCGCTGGCACTCCATAAACATGAAGGGCGTGTGTGATGCCAGTGGCTGCTTTACTTATGTGCAAGTAGTGTTCCTAGTTAGTACACATGACTGCTACATATTATGCAGGTCATCTCTTGCCTGGCAGATGGTATCAGTAGATTTTAGCAATATGTGGCATCTGGGTAAGTACTCCCAAAAGACATTTCATGTAACATTTCATAGATTATGAACTTCACAGAAGAAATAGGGACAAGTACCAATATTTCCCCACTTTCCCGCTGCATTTACGCTCTTTCTTCTTCTTCTCACAACTTACAGATGTGCAATCAGTGTACCTCAGCCTAAGTACGATAGGGTACACATTTATACATGAGCCATCATAGAGCACACTTTTAGTCTCCTTAGGTTGTGATAAAGATGTCTTGACTGTATACAGGGGGGATACTGCTGTACTTCCCTGAAGTTGTGTGCAAGATAAGAGTAGCCTGTAAGATTTATACAAGCATATCCAATGTGTACAAAATACACACATAATCTCAACAGTTGCACGCATGTGAGTTCAAATGTATTTGTATCTGCACTAACAAGCACATGTGTTTGCCAGTGTACAGGATACACAAAGCAGTCTTGTCATGCAAAATGTGGCGATTGCCATGTAAAGTGTCTGATTTTGTCAAGGAATATGCCAAATAGTGGAATCAAAACTGAGCAAATGTCATATCCAAAGCCTTGTTTACATATGCACACCAAATTTAGCCTGAATGTTGTATTTCACTATGCTACACAACAGATGACAGTTGTTAGTAAGTGTACAACTGCTGCAATTGAACATTGCAGGATAAACCTGGATCCACTTTAGGCATGAATATATCCATCCAGAATATTTACTATATCTACTTGTAGGATTACATTGGAAGGTAACTGTGTGTAAATGTCAGGGACCTGATATTGCACTAAAGCTGAAGGTGAGAGTAAATACTGAAGTGTATACTGACCTAAATTGAGAACAATGTCATTGTATAAGTAATTTCTGAACATTACAGTGACAGTATACCTACTTTTGGTTCCAAACAACATATTATTGGTCAGTGAGATTGAAGAAGTACAAAGTCAGCACTTGCTTTATGAAGTATTGTCCTTCATCATAATTTGTACATCAACTACATAATTGATTGATTTTATTTTCAGTGGACCAGGCTGGCCAACATACATTTTGACAGGACCAATGACAGACCAGCGGATCCACGGCTTCTTGATGGGCACGTCCTTTATAGACCACCACTGAGGAGGAAGAGGAAGCAACAGGCAGGGGTAGTACACCCACCTGGTCCAAGCAAACAGCAGCGACATCAGCAGACAGGTTATAGGCTGAGGAGACTGAAGGGGGAGATGTTGAGAGGGACGCCATTAGTCAGGCGTAAGATGAAAGTGGGTCTCCTCCTGGCCCACAAGAACTGGATATTGAAATTGTGTCCCCGGAGCAGGCCCCAACACCATCTGGGCCTACCACTGACCCCTCAATAACTCATGAGGCCCGAGTCCATTTGGGCCTCCAGCTGTACCCACTGCCCCTCCTCCAACTCCAAGTGCCTGTCCAGTAGGGCTGGGGCAGATATCTTCCCCTGACACCTGACACCCCTCATGTTCACCTCAAACCCCTCCATGTGTTGTATCTCCTATGGCTGCATCAGAGGAAGTGATGGATGATGCCAGGTGAGGATGTCAGGACTGTGGTCTCTCGGGGCTTCCAGGAGCTGAAGGGGGATATCCATGAGAGGCATAGTCCAGACATTTTTACAGCCGCACTCCTTCCATCACTTCTTTTAGTGAAGCCATTTTGTCTGCGTTCGCCCAAAAACCCACCCAGACCACCGTTGTTGTGTCCCCAAGTACATCTTCTCTCTCTGTTTCCCCTGCTACCCCTCGTACTCCTCATTTTTCCATTTGGTGTCTGGTCCTACATTGGCCAGTCAGAGCGAGTCCACAGGAGAAGAGGTGTTAAACATTGTAGCAAAGGTGACAATCAAGATGTTCAGTGACTGAACAATGTTTTATCAATAGAGAATACCAGTTTCCTACCCCCTTTAATCTGGCTTTATATAGGGCATTAACCTGGTCGGTAGACACGCGGCTTGGGAGAAGATTGTATTTTTTTATAAAGTTTATGATCTGCAAGTATTTCAGGAACCCAGGATTCATTCAATTACCACATCTGCTTAAAACCTCATCCTAAGGGATCAGTGTCATAGCAATAAAAAAATGTCCCAGATCCTCAAAGCCACTATCCTTCCATCCCCTAAGGTGGCTTGAGTGAATTTGCAAACCGAAAGCCCTGAATTCCTCTAACTTGAGAAAAATAAACCCTGAAGAGTCCGCTTTTTTAAAAAAGGACTGGAGTCGATCTGACTAATCACAAATTGTCTTATAACAGGACTTTTTGGGTAGTTTGGATGTTTTTAAGAAGATTGGAGTTTGTGTGCCAGACTCACAAATCATTCTTTCAAAGAAAAATATGTCCATCCATTCATTAGGTTCTACAACGGCATAGCTAGAGCTTGTGGCGCCCGGGGCTATCCTTCAGATTGCCGCCCCCTGGGGGGGTGCTGGGGAAAAACGACAGCTGGCACCTGAAAGAGGTCCGGGCGACATGTAGTATCACCGCTAATAGTTACCTCGATCATGCAAGTTACATGCATATACATGACACGGTGTGTGGCTGTTGCATTGCATGTGTGCATGCTTGTGCAAGTGTCTGTTCTGTGTGCGTGTATGTTGACATCTGCTTTTGAGACTGTGTTGGTTTGTGTCTATGTGCGTGCGTGTGTGAGTGTGAGGCCTGCTCTACATCCGTGTGGGACAGGTGTTGCAGACTGCAGTCAGGGACCACTTAGCACAAGAGGAACGTGCACACATTCACACAACCCCCCAAAGGGGCATCTTTCAAAGCTGAGGATACAGAGACTTTGGTGAGCAGCACAATAACCCAGGTCTGCACTGTGTCGAGGAACCTCCATTTTACAAGGATCCCACTCCACGTCCTAAAGGGACGGTCACGGGGTCAGACAAGCTATGGAGGCCAGTGCAGCTTTAGTTGTAACACAAACAGGCTGAGGCTGTCTGTGATCTCTTAATGTCACACATAGTGGGGGAAAAAAAGTAGGGGAACTGTGGACGGAGAATCAGAGGGCAGTAATAACCAGTGTTCTGGGTCAGTGGGCGGAGTGGCCAGAAAGAGCAAATTATTCTTATTTTTAGTATTTGTTTGGCATTTCACTACCCAGTTACTGATTATTACATCATTTAATTCAACCCATAGATACACGTTTATTTAAGGTTATGAGTTGTTGACATTAAAATACATTCACAGAGTGGGATTCATTTCTAATCATAGAATGTCCCAAATATGCTTAAAAGTGGAATCACAAGCCATTTGTCTCAGAGCCATGGAGTTTCTGACATCAGCACTTCTCCCTCTTTCCACGAGAGCAGTTCAAACATGAATGGCAAAATATCCTAATTTTCAAATATTTTCTATATAAATATGGCTCTGCAATGTTAGCCACATAATGCATCATCTGCTGCATATTTTGACAATATGAACTAATAAATTTGTTGTAGCTCAAACAGATCAAAAGTGACATTTCTGTGGCGATAGGGGCTTGTAAACATGCCCCCTTGTCTCAATTAGTGGTCCATTGTGTTCATCAATAGAAATGGAATGGAGAGGACTATTTGTTTAAGATTGTTGCAGTGCAATCTGCTAGCCCTATACCAGAAACATTTTTATCACAATGCATTATGTGATTATTCTGGGTGGAAAGTATTTGTTCGCTCTGTTCCACAATAGGTAAAAGTGGGCAGGATGGAACATTTTCTTGCTGCGACAAAATCTTACATTCATTAAGGTTTTTATAAGAGGGATATCCATCTTAAGTCTAAAGCAAGAAATTAGGGGGCACATTTACTAGAACTTGCTGTACTGCATCAAATGGAGAGGGCAGGAATGAGCCATGTGTACTAAGCTATTGTGCATTCTTGCTCTTTCTCTGCCCAGGCGCACTTGTAGCTGCTAAGTGCCAATGCAGACACTATGGTGTAAGGTAGGATTGTTTTCGGGCAGGAAGGGACACCTTAATGCAGAAAAACTATCCTCTGAGGCTTTTACCGCTTGCTATGTGTGCTGTAGAATGCAGCACATGTAGAAAGAGGAAAACACGATTAGAATTAAATGCATTTCTACTTATTACGCCTCCTCTAGGAAGGCATAGCATTCTGACGCATTCCCAGGTTTACTATTGTTAATAAATCTGGGAATGCACTAAAAAACATGAGTGGATGCGTGGAAACACTCAAGCTCCACTGATGGAACTCCTTCCCAACAGAGTAAGGCAAGGCAGTAACTTTTGCTGCCTTGGGTTGCTCCAGATTTACTTTGGTACTCAAGGTGGCTCTGTGTGGCATAGTAAATCCCACTTAAGGGCTTGCGTTGCCTCTTGTGTGAGGCAAGGGCAATGCAAGCCCTTGATAAATGTGGGCCTGGATCTTTAATCTAGAGCACTGTTCTGCCTCTTGTATTCATAACAGCGGTAAAGCGACTTGCTTTTTGGATTATTTCTTTATTGTCCCTTCTTTAGTGCTCTGCATGATCAATGACAATTATGTAAAGGCTGCTTCAAAGATTTGTAACTAATTAAACATTGCTCCAACTCGTTACATGCCATGAATATATTTTGACCAAAAGCCTAGAGCAACACTTCTTCACTTTTGTAGCTCTCGCCTGGCTATGCTGTAGTCGGATAGCGGGCTGCAGACCTGAGGTTTGAAGTAATGGCTCTTGATCTGCCACTGATTTGTGTTTGCCGTGTGGCGTGTTTTGTTGCACCTTGAAGCAGGCCTTTGAGATCAGAGAGATGAACCTGGGGAGGGCTGCCACTTAATAGCTGTGGCCCCTCCACTTAGCTACAGACTACGCTCCACTCACCGGAAGGCTCTGCTGGTGGCACTCCTGTGTTTATTAGATGCCAGGTGGAGGGTGGCAAAAGGCAGCACTTCTGTTCTGCGCAGCTGCACGTGGATGTACTCGACAGTCAACAGGGCGGCGGTGATGGGGTTCAGGACCCGCTGATAAGGTCCGTGAGCTCAGGAGAGGGGAAGTGATGTAGTGGCTCATGCGCTGAGGCGGCAAGAGCAGGCCAAAGAGTCATCCAGGCCGCCCACCATCACGCTCAAGCTGTTACCCTGATGGGTGCCCGAGTCGGGGTCTTTCTTCCCTGCTTTTGACCTCCGTGTGAGGCCGGCACCTCTGCTCGCTTTACTGCTCAGTCTGCTGCATCCACCTCCCGTCTGCGACCACCCCTCCGTCAGGCCCGCTGCAAGGCTTTCACTGGGTCTCTCTTATATTCCGGGGTCTCTCTCTTACCTCGACAAGTTGTTGAAGCTGGCACTGTGACACAAATGGTACCATGTATCACCATGATACATACACCTTCATGCTTCCCTCCTTCCTCTAGAGTTCTTGCAGAGTGCCACTGCAGGCAGCGGAGGAGAGAAATAATTCCCGGAGCCTCAGGGGTGCTGCGCCACACAAGAGTTCAAAAGGGCAGAGGCAGGGGGCGGGTGGGGCCTGTGACGTCCCCTGCTTCTGCCCTTTTGAACTCTTGTGTGGCGCAGCACCCCTGAGGCTCCAGGAATTATTTCTCTCCTGTGTGAGAAAGAAGTTGTGGAAGGTTCCAGGGGCAATTCAAACGTGGCCTGTTGTGGCAGCCTTTATAATTTATTTGGATACACTGACTGGCAGTAGTGTCAGTCAGTGTACCCAAATAAATTATAAAGGCTGACACAACAGGCCAGTGCAGCGCGGCCGCCGCCCTCAACATCGTGCTGCCTGGGGCGGACCGCCCCCCCCCGCCCCGCCCTAGCTACGCCGGTGAGGTTCTAGTAAACGTGCTGTAAGGTCTAATATTGCTGCATCGTAATAAGTTTGAATATTTGGTAAGGCTAAGCGCCCTTGGTCTATTTCCAGTTGTAATATGGGCATTTTAACCCTAGAGGCCTTTTTATTCCACACAATTTAATCAATTTCTTTAAAATACTTTGAGTTGATTTTTAAAGGTACATTGATAAAAAGAAATAATAATAAGGGAAGAATAGACAGTTTTAAAATTGCTACAAGTCCAATCAAAGTCAGAGGAGAAAGGATCCACTTATCCAAAAGTGATTTAATTTTATTTCTTGTGGCTAGATAATTCAAACTCAATAGCTGTTATAATTGGTTAGAGATGGAGATACCTAGATATCTAATCGGTTCTTCTTTCACTGCCTAGAGTTTTAAATTAAAGGGTAAGAAGTTGCAATCCTCATTAAGTATTAAAATTTCCCTTTTATTTTGATTTATTTTGTAGCCTCCTATTTGTTCAAATTTACTAAATTCTAGGAGAACTTCTTCCAGGTTCTTTTTATCCGGACATAAGTACATAATTATATCGTCCACTAAAAGTTTAAACTTAGCCATCCCATCAATTAGAGCTCTAATCAGGGGTTTTCCACAGATTCTAATTGGCAAGGATTCAATCAAAAAAGTAAAGAGTATAGGTGACATCAGGCAACCTTGTCTGGTCCCACGGTTTATTCCCACTACCCCTATTGAGTCACCGTTTACTATAACCCCGGCTTGGGCACCTTGATATGTGTTTCTTAACATCCTTGAAATTTGGTTCGGGATGCCAAATTTTCCAAAACCAACAAAAAGTGCGTCCCAATTGACCAAGTCAAACGCTTTTTCAGCGTCAACCATAGTAAAAAAAGTAGGTATTTTAATAATAGTCACGTAATCAAGGGCCAGAATTAAAAACCTGGTAGCAGTGGACATCGACTTTCCTGCAATGAACTCAGTCTGATCATGGTGGATTAATGCATGAGCAATGGGAGTAAAACATTGTGCCCAGATTTTCATTAATATTTTAAAATCAGCATTAAGACTTATATGAACTGACATCCTTTCCGCTTTTCCCCTTTTTACCAAAACTAACCAGAATAGACTCCTTAAAAGTTGTAGGGACACCCCCTTCCTTTTTGATATTGTTAAACAGTTTCGCCAGAAAGGGGGTCAGTACCTTCACAAAGGTTTTATCAAATTCAATTGGGAGCCCATCGCCTCCACAAGCTTTAGCCCTTACAATAGACTATACAACACTTATAATTTCTTCTTCAGCAATATCCAACGGGTGCTGTTCCCCCATTGGCCCTGCCACAATCGGGAGATCAACCTCCTCATAGTAATTATTAATCTGGTCCTCTCCTGCTTCATATCGAGTAGTATATAACTGCGAGTAAGGCTCTAAAAAAAACCTGAGCTATGTCATCTTCATCGGTTAAAAAAGTTCTTGTCTTGGGGTCAATGGTTTCGGTAATCATGGATGCTTCCTGCTTAATTTTAGTAGTTCCAGCAAGCATTTTACCGACCAATTGACTATCCTCATATACTCGCTGTTGATATGTTCTGGAGCTGGCAATTTTTTCTCTTATAGAAAAAACTCCTTTAATTCATATTTCGCCCTATCTAACTGAACGCTGGCATCCCCCGTCAACGCAGGCTGTGTATTTCTAACTTCTGTTGCCTTCTCTACGTCCTGCCAAAGTTTAAGGATTTTCTCCCGCCTCTGTTTGGCTTGAGCAGTTGAAGGTGTAATCATTTGCCCACAAAGGGCAGCCTTGAACCCATCCCAGACTGAAAAAATGTCTGTAGTATTCTCATTTATCTTGAAAAATTCCACAATCCACTACCTTATGCTAGTCACCCATTGAGGATCCTGCAGGAGGATGCGATCCATCTGCCACCTGGGCCTTGACCTCCTGCATTCCTCAATTCCCACTTTAAGTTTAATAAGGGAATGGTCATCAAATGGGTTTATCTCAATTTCCGTGCTTATATAGCCAAAGGATTGAGATATTGCAAAAAAATCAATTCTGGATGCCATATGAAATTGATTAGAATAGCAGGAAAATTCCAGCTTTGTTGGGTTGGCATCACACAAAAGGTCTATTAAAACATGCTCTTGTATTAATCCAGCTATCACTTTCTTGGTTTGGGATTTTAGCTCTTTTTTATTTTTATTCAAAGTATCTTTCTTTAAATTTTGAATGAAATTAAAATCGCCACCCAAAATTATTTTCCCCGGTATCCCCCTAACTATCTCACAGATTTTGGGTAGGGCTGTGGTATCATCTGGGATAGGACCATAGTAATTTATAAAATGTAATATTGTGCCTTTTAATTTGGCCTCAACCCATATCCATCTTCCCTGTGGATCTCTTTTGGCCAGCCCCGCTGAAGCAAAAAAGGCAGGTGAATACTGTCTAGGAAGGATTAGATTTGGAGAATTTGTTTATAAATGTGTTTCTTGCAAGAATAGGACTTGGGGTGATGAGAAAGCTAACCATCTAATTGATGCTCCATATTTCTGTTTATATAGTATCTCATTAACATTCAAGGAATAGATACAGCACTTATTTATCATTTTCTACCAGTATGTCTATAAAATGTACCAAATACCTCAAAAACTCCCACAACCCTGACAATCTTTCCAGTAAAGTCCTTGCTACTGCTCATTTTACTACTGCTTTTACTTTCCTCCCCCCCTCCTCCCCTTCCCCAAAATGTGGTCCCCTCTAACCCACCGTAAACCTCCAAACCCTGAAACCCACCCAAGAAATGTGGGAACCCCCTCGAGCCCCGCTACCCACTTTTCTCCTTCCCTGTTCAGACTTATGGGGTACCCTGGTCCTGCACCCTAGGTGAACAACCCCGCCCCCCCACACGGAGGATAAGACCCGGTGGGTAAAAATGTGAACATTATTTATTCCACAAACTAAATCAAAACAGTTTCATCAAAACAGTTTAATCTCAAAGTAGTAATATCTCTCAGCAGTTCCCGAGCTTCTTCTACCCGCGAAAACATATGAAATTTGCCTTTGACCAGCACCCTTAGCTCTGATTGTGCAATGGATGCCTGGGCCCCTTGTGCTTTAAATAAAAACAGGAGCTTGGCAAATTATTTACATTTACAAGCTGCCCCTGCTAACATTTCTGGGAAAATCCGGCATTTAGTACCCTTGTCAATAGCAAACTGTTTCTGCTGGATTGCTTTACTCGACACATTTTCTTTAATTCTATAGTCGGCAAAGATAATTAAAATTGTGCAAGGGTATTTGGAATTCGGAATTGGATGAGAGGGGACCCGATGTGCCCTGGTAATTGTTAGATCACCAGAGAAATCAGAAAGCACTTTTTGTTTAATGAATGTTTCAACCCAGCAAAGTGTGTTGGTATCATCACTCCCTTCTGGCACTCCCACAATTCGTAGATTGGAACGACGTGAGTGATTTTCCAAATCTTCCAATTTGGTCTCTAAGGTGATCTAGTCTGCCGTCACCTCACTGACTTTTCTGAATTGTGGAGCTCATCTGATCCTCCAAGTAAGCTATTCTTGACTCTGCCTCCTCGAGCGTAGCAGGAATGCCTGAGATTGATTTCTCGATGTTTTCATGCCTATGATGGAGAACGGCTATCTCATGTGCCTGGGACTTTTTCTGATTTCCCCGATCTCCTCCAGTATGAGATTAAGCAAATCTTTCACTTATATCTGTTGTGAATTGACCCTGGAAGAAGGAAGTTACGATTTCTCTTGCAAGTTTTTATTCCCATTCTTTCTTATCTGATTTGATGATTCCTGGCCCTTCTCTATGGGTACGCCAGATCATTCCTGCAATTGCTGTGAGCTTTCTAGCTGTTGTTCTGCCTTTATTACTGCCAAGGAGAACTGATCTGAGAGGCAATAGCTGATCCACTCCAGCGGATGCATTTGTCTGACAGGGTGGTGAACTCCCATCTTCAAAATTAGGTGGAACAGAGGGTGCCAGGGCTAGAAGTGGAGCCTTGGCGGGTGGAGAGTTGTGCAGCCTTTCAAAAGAGTTAATTGTTGTATCCTCCTCTGGTCTTGCGGTTGGGGCTGCAGTTGCTTGTAAAGGGAGTAGAGTTGCAGGGGGCTGTAGGGGCTGAATGCTTTTTTTGATGAATAGCTGAAAGTCCTTGCAGTTTCTTAGGTCCGCCTTGTTGCTTACTGATGTGGGTTCACTTTGCCCCTCATGGGCTCTGTCGGTTGCAGAGAAGGAGTCTTCTCCCATTTGTAATACTCGCTGCTCAAACAGCTCTTCCGTAAAACTCTCAGAGCTCTAGATCACTCCAGAGTGGTTTGAGACGCCGAGGGCTTTCGCTGGGGCTAATTTTTTTCGCTTTCATTCCTGTCACTGCATCGACCCTTGCCACCGCGTTGACTTGTCTTAAATATCTTCCCATCCTGCTTTGAGTCTTTTAAATTTTCCCAGCTGCCCACCAATTCACCCAATGTCAAGTGTTTGAAAGAAAAGGTCTTGAACGCCACCCTGCTGCCACAGCTCAGTATGTATGTTTGTATTTGCCTCTCTCTAAGTAGTGCAATGTTCTTAATGTGCAAGCTAAGAAATTGTTGGCGCCAAGCAGTGTTATTTTCTCCCTTTCATGAGGCTACTGCCTGATGTTATAGACGCCTCGGTGCTAACGCCTCAGATCGGCTCTTAACGCTTTTGCTGGTCGAGGAAGACGCAGTACAGCGGCCAGGTAACTCCCGACAATTAGGCAGTAATTCACATCCAGCCGCTGCACTCGAGTCGGTTCAGCATAGGTGTTTGACCTGGACACTGACTTGGTTTGCGGCCGAAAACGGTGAACACTTACGAGTCCCGATCTTCTTCAAGGTTAATCAGGACGATTTCAGCTTGCATTCTACGCGGTCGTCATTATTCGCCACACAGTCACTGTGACCTTCCCTCCGGGTGGTGGAGCCTCATTCCCCTGGACTACGGAGAGTCCGGGATCTCCTTAGCCATCTCCAGTGACTGAACGATGTTTGGACTGTGGACATTTTTGCAACCCCTTGTACATAGGCTGGTTCCCCTTACACTTCCTGGTGTGTTTTATTTATTTTGCCTAACCCCATCAAAGTTTACAGTCTGCATACAATCGTGAAATCTGCTGCTTACTCCTCAGTCTTTTTTAAATAATGATGCGACAGTCTGGATATCGTCTGCATGGAATGTTAAGGAAACGCCAAAGCTTTTGATTAATCCGGCCAGAGATGTAATATAAATATTAAATAAGGTAGGGCTGAATGAAGAACCCTGGTGAACACCACAGGGAAAGAAGAAAGATTGAGATGTAAACTCACCAAGTCTGATGGACTGTTCTCTGTCAGAAAGAAAAGATTTAAGTAGATTCCATGCAGTGCTGTTGACATTGATTTCAGATGAGTGGTTCAATAGCACTCCATGATCTACCATGACAAATGCAGACAAGAGATCAAGAAGTATAAGTGCTACTCCTTGGTTCTGATTGGGCGACTGCCTGATCTCTTTGGTTGTCTCGATCCAGGCTGTTTCTGTGCTATGTCCGCTGTGAAAGCCAAACTGTGTGGTATCCAGATTGTTCTAAATTGAATATGGTCCATCAGCTGTGTATTTAAGATCTTCTCAAAGATCTTCGAAGAGAGAGGGAGGCGTGATTTAGGGTGGTAACTGCTGGGCTTTTTAGGGTCCAGTGTATTTTTTTTTAAAGTGGAAGAATTAAAGCTTTCTTCCAGATTGATGGAAACTGGCCGGCCAAAGTCATGGTTTGGAAGATAGCCGTAAGTGTGGTGGGGGGGCAATGGTCTCTGCCACTAATCCTGCTATTTTCGGAGTGCACAGGCCATGTGGACAGCCCAGCAAAGTTACTTTCAATGATTTTTACCTTCTCTAAGGTGGGTGGCCTAAATTTATCTGGATTTGGTCCAGTTCTACATGTTGAGGCAGAGATCATGACATTATCAGGAGTAGAAACCGGGGAGGGGAATAGATTATAAAACCCTTCTACCTTTTCCAGGAAGAAATCCACTAGGGAATTTCAAAAGGATTAACTGCATAGTCTGGATGCATCCAGAGCGTCCGTGTTTAGCCTAGTTACTGTTTGAAAGAGTTCTTTTGGGGAGTTTTTTTGCTTTCTCTATAATATTAGTAAAGTAGGATGTTTCTTTTTTTAAGAATGAGGGATTTATATGTTGCTAGACAAAGCTTATATATAGTTTTCACTGTCCTGTCATAGTTTTGTCTCCAGGTTTTTCTCCTGCCTACGGAAAATGTGTTTCTGTGTCCTTTGTACCTCTGTGAACCAAGGAGCTGATAGCGTCTGTTGTTTGACTTTGCTGAGTTCGGGTAGTGCTAACAGCTGGATTGCTTTATCAACCCATTATGTATATTGAAAAGCCACAGTATTAGAAAAAAGATCAGGAGGGGGCGTGGCTACGCGTTGCGGAAGATGGCGGCGTAGTCCCGGAGCTCCGGAGCCAACCTTTCTCTTGCAGCTCTTTTTGGCGGCTTCCGGAGTCACTCAGCCCTGAGAGATGGCTTAATCAGCTCTACAAGGTGAGGTGAGCCCAGCGCCCTCACTGTTTTTCGGATTTGTGGTCTTTTCGCGGACTTGCTCGTTTCGGTCGAAAGCTCCGGCTCGGACCACCATTTTGTGAGTAACGCACATTTTCATCACTGAGGCACATATCTCCACAGTGACCACGCACAAATGGACCGTTCAGTTGATGATAACCCCTATTTTTGTGGTGAGTCGTTTCTAATGGGCTCTGTTATGTGATGCCGCTTTTCTCTTTCTTTCTCGAGCCTACAACTCAGTTTGCCTTATCTGCCGACATTTTGTGAGGCTGTGTGCTGGACTCCTCAAGCAATGTTTCCTCAGCAATTTCTTTGACTTGGCCTTCTGTTTGTCCGCCACTGTTGAATAGTGACCAGGCCTGTTTCTGCACCACCCTATTTGCTCCTGACTGCCTTTGCTTTCTCTTCAAATCACTCTGGCACGTGTACATTTTAATTATTTTTAGCGCCTTCTGCTGTTATCACCAACATGTCCGCATCATTCAGGTTCCACTGTTTGATCTGACCTGACCTTTGCTACTAGCCCCTCTCTAGATGACACAGTTGGTCGCTGTTAGTTCCATTTGACCTCTGTTACAGAGTGGAGTGTTTTCCTTTGTTTTCATTGCTGCGTTGCGCTCTTTTATGGGGAAACTCCGCAACTTGAAGCTTGCTACAGATACTAAGTTGCCATCCGGATCAGATTCTGACTCGCCTCTTCAGGATATGGAGGGAGGCAAAGCATCAAAGCGTGATGTAACACATAGAGCCATACCTAAAACTCCTATTGGCGGGAAAGCGCCTTTAGCCTCCTGCAAATGCCTCAAGAAAGACCCTCCTACTCCTGAGAACGGCACTTCTTTCTCATCCATGGATATCATCTTAGAGGAAATTCGCACTCTCAAACCCTTCATGGAGACAACTACTAAGAACATGCAAGCCATGCAAGACAAATGGTCCTCTTTGGAATCCCGTGTCCTTATACTGGAACAATCTTCGGAGTCTCTCCATTCCTCCTGCTCTCATATCTCCTCATTGGGGGCTGAGGTTCTTCTGCTTAAGAAACAGACAGAGGATTTGGAAAACAGAAATCGTAGAAACAACCTTTGCCTTTACGGACTTCCTGATTTAACAGAGGGGTCCAACCCCACTACTTTCTTTCAGACTTTCCTTTCAAAAATCCTCGATGCTCCAGCTCTAGCCTCCATCAACATCCAGAGAGCTCATCACCTTGGCCCCAGAGTTTCTTCTAAACCTAGAGGAGTCATCATGCTGTTTCTTCAATACACAGATCTTTTGCAGGTTCTTTCGGCTGCGAAACTCAAAAAACAAATCATGTGGCAAGGTCATCGTCTTTACCTATCTCAGGATGTTTCTAAGGCCACGGCGGACAGATGGAAGAGATTTCTAGACCTGCGTCCACAGCTCAGAGCTCTTAATGCAAGATATGGACTCCTTCATCCGTGTCCCTTCAAGGTCACCTACAAAGACAAAACCACCACTTATGAAGATCCTGCTGTCCTTCAAGATTTTCTCCGGCAACAAAGCCATGATGTTATGGATGTTTCCAGACCTCCCTGAATGACCTTGCAGTTTCTTCAGATCTAATATTATTATTGTTCTTCGTACTTCGTACCTCTTGTGATTGTTATTGCTGCTATTTTACATTGTTATCTTTATCTCTGTTGTCTTTTGATCTATGTCATATTTCTCTAATTTCTCATAGATTTACTTTCTTTTTCTTCTTACATTTGCAGATACCGCTTTCACTCTCCCTTGTTTTCACCCGATGTTTGCTTGGTGTCTGTACAATGCCTTTGGATTTGTGAATATTAAGGTTTGGAGTCCGCTCTTGGTGATGTCGCTGTCATCTTTTTGATGCCTACACCCCCGTTCTCGTTTGCGTTTCTCGTACTCATAAGTATGTCTTTCAGTCGTTCGTTTTGGACATGTACTGTCTTTCTGTTTTATACTGTTCGTATACCTTTTCTCCTTTTCTATTTCTCTGCTCCTTTTCAGTCTTTTCCTTCCTTTTCTCTTCTCTACTCTCTCACTTTCTATCTTTTTTCTGACATCTGGTTTATTTCTATTTTTCTTTCTTTACTGATTCAGTATTCTCTACGTAGTAGTTTGCTCATTTTTGTTTCTGTCTTTTCTTTCTCTCTCTTATTCTCGAACCTTCTTTCACTTTCTCCCTGCTCTCTCCTTCTTTTTTCTCCTCTTCTCTCTCAAATTTATTCCTGTCTCTATAACAGTCTTTCTACCTTTTCCTCACATCTTTTTTCTCCTCTTCATTTTCTCTCATCCTTTTTTCTTCGTCACTATTTTTCCATTTTTCTCAATTTTTTCCAATGTATTTCTTATGCATTAATAAGCATGCTGCACTCAGTTGTTTTTCTAAATTGTTCCGTTCCGTGTAACAACATGGAACATTAAGGGATTAAATAATCCCATTAAAAGACAGAGGGTTCTCTCACATTTAGCAAGACTAAAAACTGACGTTGCCCTCCTTCAGGAGATTCATCTTGCTGAACCGGAGGCTTTGAAACTCAAACGTTGTTGGGTGGGTCATGTTATTTGTTCCCCTACGACATCTAGAAAGAATGGTGTTGTAATTTTGTTGCATAAAAAGTTAAACGTTTCCTCGATTACTCATGAATGTGATGTTGATGGTCGTTGGCTCATTGTTACTTTACTCATCGATAACATCCCACTCACCCTTTTTAATGTGTATGCTCCTACTGGGATTGATAGATCCTTTTGGCCTTCTATCTCTACCAAGTTGTCTTCTCTCTCTGGAGATTACATACTTCTCGGTGGAGACTGTAATCAGATTGTTTGACCCCTTCCTTGACCACCACTCAAAAGTCAATTTTGTTCCCTCTAGAATGCACACGCAGTTTGTGAACTCTTTTCAAAACAATGCCTTAGTAGATATTTGGAGACTGTGCAATCCTGATGTTAGAGAATATAGTTTTTTCTCCCCTCCGCACCAATCCCAATCCCGCATTGACCACATCTTTCTCAGTAAATCCTTGTCCCAACACGCTATTCATTCCGAAATTGGCTCCATCTTACTTTCCGACCATGCCCCAGTTTTTGTAGATCTTGACCTACTCCCATTCTCTCCCCACTCTGGCTGGTGGTCATTTAATAATGCTTTGCTTTTGGAACCCACCTTTTGGACCAAATTCACTGCCTTTGCTAAGGAATTTTTCCTATTAAATCAAACCCCTGACTCCCCTTTTGTTACGGTTTGGGATTCATTTAAGGCAGCCTCTAGAGGTTTTATTATTAATTTTGTGTCTCGGCGGAAGAAAGTTCAAGAGGCCAAAACGGAGAAAATTTTGGCTGACATTAAAGTTTTAGAACTTACCTATTATGCTTCTAAATCTGATTCTTCCCTTAAGGCTCTTATTGAAGCGAAAATCTCCTTTAACTAATTCACAACCGACGCTGCTTCTAATATTCTGCTAAAATGTAATTCTAGATATTATGGAGGTAAGAATAAAATGGGGAAGCTTCTGGCCAATTATTTAAAGATTCGTAAGGAACGCACAAAAATTCAATCTATTAAAACTTCTTCCGGTGAATCCACATTTAAGGATAAAGATATCCTCACCGAATTTGTCGAATTTTACCATACCCTTTATACTCCAGAACAGGTTCCGACGTCTGATGATCTCCTCTCTTACTTTCATTCTCTTCCATCTCCCTCGGTTTCACATGTTGACTTTCACACCCTGGAACAGGACATTTCGCTTTCTGAAATCTCCCATGCTGTATCTAAACTTTGTCATGGCAAATCTCCAGGCCCTGATGGGTTTACTATCGAATTTTACAGCCACTTTGCCTCTCTCCTTCTTCCTAAACTTTTACTCTTATTTCAATCTTTCTCTGATGCCGGTTCCTCTAGCGGTTCTTTTCAACAAGCCTTAATTTGCTTAATTTCCAAGGAGGATAAGGATCACTCCTTATGCAAAAATTATAGACCAATATCTTTGGTTAACACTGATTACAAAATTCTAGCGAAGATATTAGCATTACGCATGGACCCCCTTTTACCGGAACTAATTGGCCCAGAACAATCTGGTTTTGTCAAGGGGCGTCTCTCCTCCGATAACTCCCGGGTTTTTCTTAACATACTTAGTAAGTCTTCTTCCTTGACTCTTCCTTTCGCAGCTATCTCCCTAGATGCAGAGAAAGCTTTTGATAGGATTGGGTTTGGATTTCATGTTTTAGGCTTTACGTTGGTTTGGTTTCCCTCCTAAATTCCTTTCTATTGTTTCTTTACTTTACTCCGATCCTCAAGCTTCGATTTTTGTTAACGGGATGTCCTCGGACTATTTTTCTTTACACAGAGGGGTTCGACAAGGTTGCCCCTTATCTCCCTTACTTTTTGTTTTAGCCTTAGAACCCTTCCTTACTAAAATTCGCTTAGATGACACTATCTCTGGTTTTCATTTTGATTCCCAACAAGTCAAACTCTTGGTTTATGCCGATGATATTCTTTTTTACTGCTCTGATCCTATCACCTCTATTCCTTCTTTTCTTCAGCAGGTCTTTTCCTTCTCTGCAGTTTCTGGTTATCGCTTGAACACCGACAAGTGTGAAATTTTGCCTCTGAATCCTCTTTGCCAAAAACATATTTTTTCTTGTACAGGTTTCTCATGGCAACCATCTAAAATCAAATATCTAGGGGTTTGGTTTGCTCCTCTATTATTTGACACTCTCAAACTAAACTTTGATTATATTTACAAGAAAATGGACACAGCTATCACTCGTTGGCATCCGCTCTTTTTGTCCTGTGGGGTCGACTCAACTCTTTAAAGATGATGCTATCCCCCTTGCTTCTCTATACTATTTCCATGCTCCCTCTACACATTCCTCTTTCTTTCTTTAAAAAGATTGGCTCTTTATTACTGAAATTTTTATGGAACGGTAAACGTCCTCGAATAGCTCTTGCCTCTTTGCATAAGGACAAAGCTCAATCTGGAGTACGTTTTCCTGATTTTAAACAATGTCACCGTGCTTTTTCCTTGAAGCAATCAACTCACTGGTTTTCATCTAATATGCCTCATTATCCTCCTGTCTGGCTAAGTATGGTATCTTATTTCATTTCCCCTTTTACCTTCCACGAATTCTTGTCCTTTACGTCTTCTTTGGCTCGTCTTTGCACACCCATTTTTTCACATTCTCGTAATCTTCTTTCTCCCTACTTATCTTCATCTTATCCCTCCCTCCTCCCCACTCACGAACAACCGATTTGGAATAACTCCCTTCTCAAAATCCATAATCGTACCTTTTATTGGAAAACTTGGCATTCCCGAGGAATATGTTGGATTTCTCAACTTCTTTCTCAGGATACACCTCTCTCCTTCAAGGAACTTCAATCCCTTTTTTCTTTGCCTGCTTCTGCCCGATCGCAATACACTGCCCTTTGTCCAGTCTTGCTCTCCTATCTTCAATCTCTTTCACCTTCTAACGATGTTCCTTTAGAACGCAGATCCACTTCCCTTTTACTGGAGACTTCTCCTTCTGCATCCGCTCTGTATAACTCTTTCCGTTTTACCAATGATAGATTGAAGTCTCGCATTGAACTTGCCTGGGAGTTGGACTTTTCTCAGAGTTGGCCTGTACCTTTTTGGGATAAAATTTGGACTAAACTTCATAAGACCTCTAGTGCTGCTAACACTACCCAAACTTTATTCTTCATATCACAGAACTTTATTTACTCCACTTGCTTTATCCCGGTTTTCATCAGACACTCCCTCTACCTGCTGGTCTTGTTCCTGCCCCTCTGCTGATCCCTCCTACTTCCCAGTTCTGGCAGCTGGTTTGGCGGCAAATACAAAAGATTTTCCAGTTTCAGGTCCCCTTTTCACCCTCACTAGTTTTTCTAGGCTCCCTTTCATCGGAACTTCCTCACTCTCCCAACCACTACCCTTTACTTGACCTTTTCATTGCTGTAGCTTTTCATATCATCAGTTCTAAATGGAAACAGGCTGCAAATATTTCATATCAGTCTTGGTGGAATGCAGTTTGTTTTAATCATCGTTTAGATACCAATTATGTATCTCCCATCTCCCTAGCTATCAAACGTGACCTGATTTGGCTTCCTTTGGTAACATACCTTTCTTCCTCTCCCCCTGCAGACCCCGTGATTTTCTTATTACCTGTTTTTCTTTTTATTTGACTGCTATAATTATTAAGTTTCAACATAATGTATTTTACTTATTGTATTTATACTCATATGATGTGTTAATAATTCTTCATGCTTGTAATGCTTACTTTTTATGAAATTATTATTGTATTACTTATTTCATCCACCTGCTTATTATAACTCTTCTCCCCCCCTTCCCCCTTTTTTCTATTCCTCAATAAATCAAACTTTAAAAAAAAGAAAAAAGATCAGGAAGTGTACTGTGGAGTTCTTCTGCTAGCCTGTCTTGTTGCATAGTGCTCCAAGCACGAGATATGTACAATCCTGGTTTGGTTGGGGGCCTATTGGCTAAGTAATTATATGTTACCTTGAAGAGAATCGCGCTATGGTCTTACCATGCTAGTGGGAGTATTTTGTTAATATTTTAAGGCTGCGTTATTCATGAAAATTCCATCTATTGTATGCCTTGCTTGATGAGTAGAACTGCTTCCCATTTGGAGGAGGCCTAAGCTAGACATGTTTTGGAGAAGATTTGCTGTTTCTGGATCTTGAAATGCTTCTAGGTGAAAGTCAAAGTCACCAAACATAGTAAAATTTGAGGAAAGAACATGTTCTTCTTAGATGTTAGGGTTTACCAGTATAAAAGGGGATCTAAGGCCAGGTGGGTGGTAAAGAAGTATACCAGTGAATGATTGAGTGTTGTTAGAGAAATTCTAAAGCTAAGGGCTTCACAATGTGCGGAGGAAATAGCCTTACAATGGATTTTTATATCTATTTTATGGACTAAGGCTAACCCCCCTCAGGTTTAAGGGGTCTGGCTTGCCTAAAATTACAAACACCCCGTGTTACTGCTGTTAGCAGATCAGGAGCACATGAGGGGCCTACCCAAGCTTCTGTAATGAACACTATGGCTGGTCTTTGTCCGTCCATAAATAAGTTTCTGGCCGATGTTTAATTAAAGATCTAGTGTTGAGTAATAAACACAGCAAAGTTCTATCCAATGAGAAGTCATTGTTGCGAAGGTCAAGGGGGCTTAGGTAGGATGTAACGTCAGTATTGTGTATGAATATCTGTGTGCTGCATCCAGTGTGTAGAATTAATTGGCTGGGGCTACCAAACAGTCAAGCCCAATACAGTCCATTTTCTTACCTGATTGCAACTTTAGCAAATCTTCTCTGGAGTAAATTGTGGCCACTGAATCTGTCTTGTAAGAGTCATTGTGGCTGGCGCGGGGCACGGTCTGGGTGCGGACAGGTGCAGACGGGCTTGCCTTTGGCATGCCAGCGCCGCGTCTACTGCGCAGAAGTGCTTTAATGCTGTTGAAAGAGCCCGTAGGGTTGAGGGGCATGGCTATTGTGTACAGCAGTGATTGCCGAATTCAGGTAGGAACAAAATATTGGGCACATATTTTAAATAATTAGGGTCCATAACCCATGCGAGTAACTGCAGGCTCCCCAATAGCCAATCACTACTGATAGCATAAAATAGTTAAAATAATAGTGAGAACGATAAAGCATAAAATCAACATCCAAAGGGAATCACCCATCCAATATGGCTGCACCGTTTTACCTGGGAGCCATGCACCTCCCGGAATACAAGGAAATTAAAGAATGTGCTCAGAGCCATTTTACTTGGGAGCCAGGCAGCTGCTCAAATACAAGGAAAGAAAAATGCTGTCTCCTTCAGTCATCAGAGCTGCGCGGGTGCACTTTGGTGCCATTGAAATAGCTTGTTGCGTTGAGGGGTGTGACGGGCGCGTGGCCAGGCACCTCCTAGAATACAAGGAAATGAAAGTGTGTGCGCAGTGCTGCTTTACTTGGGAGCCAGGTACCTTCCCAAATACAAGGAAAGAAAAATGCAGTCTCCTTCAGTCATCAAAGCTATGAAGTTTGACATGTGGCCTGGTGTGGGTAAACCTACATGTGACATCTCACACTGTAGCATTGAGGTGTTCAATGCAGATGTACAATGAAAAATCACACTCACCAGCCCCAGCCACACCTCTTTTTGGCATTGAGATCACGTGGGATTTCAACTATTGAATCTGGCTCCTTGGTTATGTGGCTGAAGCAGCATCAGCAGGAAGTGACACCTTAATTAATGTTCAGTATGAAGTATGAGTGAACATGCAAAATGAACACTGGCATCACTGATTATGTTTGGAAAATATCACACACCAGCATCCAATCCTACATAAATAATAGCAATGTCTGTTAATTTCTCTTCAGAAAGATTTTGCTATTGTGAACTATTTGGGAATTAATTATTTTCAACACTATAAGGAACAATTAACTGACAGGCGTATGGTGGTGAGTCTGAGTGCTGCAGTCAGAATGTCTTGACAACTGAGGAACCCCTAACAGCAACTGTAATGTACCTTACATTTCCTTACATAAATACAAAGGATGATGCGAATCATGTTACTTCATATGTCAAATGTATTCACTTTCAACACAATTAGGGCTACTCCTCTTGAGATAAGAAAATATAAGCATTTGGGTGCATACTGTATTATTTCAATTTAAATGTGGAGTTGTCCTTTGATTAGCTGGCATGTTATAAAGTAGTATACTTGTATGAGTTATATCTGAGCATATGGAGATTTGTGACAACAGGGATATTAGACACACCACATACAGCTAATATATCTTCCTATATTTAAGACTATGAGCCTTCAATAAAGCAATGTATTAGTTTACTTACCAGGGTCCACCATGAGCACAATGTACGGTGACTGACCATATACAACACCCATATGTGGAGCAGAGATCGCTGTAGTAGGTGTTTTACTTGCCATCATCATAGGGTCTAAAATTATATGAGTATATTTAGTTTACATTCTAGTTGAGACATTGTGAACAACATATCCTAGTTCAGTTCACATGTGTGAGACTATTGATGGATTCTATGTAATATAGATATATGGGGTGTCTGATCACATTGTAGTAAATGGAACCCTCTTCTGGTCATATTGCAATACCTCTGCTCCAGTGGGTGGATCTACTCTGGCTGGACGTGGAAATTAAAAATAGTAGTCAACAGAAAATGCCAACTAATGATGATTATGTAAAACCTCTCACACATTTAATCAATTCTATTAACACAACAACTGTGATGGTTACTAATTCATGCACAGAGCAGGCAGGTAAAGTGTAGGTGTTAAAAAACCTTGAATGTGTGCTGCTCTTATGTGGTTTGCAGTGTAGGGGTTGCAGGAGGTATTAACTTTTTACATTTCGATACAAATTACACTTACTCCACTCTGAGTGCGAAGATTCTGCCCGACTGTGAAGAGTCAGCCCCGAGTGCAGACAACCCGCCCTGAGTGCTGAACCGCCGCAGTTGTGAAGATACTACTTAAGTCCCTTTGTGAATACCAAAAGGTAGTAAAATTAGACTTTCGGTCTAAAATGAAGGCCTCATTTACAAAATGTTGTCATAAGGTAGCACTGCAGCAAGCCTTCCTGCTGTGCTGCTCGACGGCAAAAGAAAAGGGCAGGAATGTACCTTATCTATGAGATATGGTGCATTTCTGTCCTCTTGCACAGCACTGGCAAACACAAGGCTAACATGCGCCATTGCAAGGGTGTCTGTGTTGAAATCAGGTTGTTTTTGTAAGGAGTGGATGTATTCCTTCACAAAAGCAACCCTTGTGCCACCCATGGGGAGGCGTAGGCTTTTGACGCATTCCCAGGTTGAGAATGTGTCAAATGCCTTGTGGTCTTACTTGAGAATCACCCACCATAATGCCCATGACAAGCCTCCTCATCGTAGTTTGAGGCAATGCAGTGACTTGCGCAGTGTTACCTCACACTTTATCTACCAGGCCATGAAAACCCACGCAGGGTGGCTTTACGTGGCCTCCTAGACATGGGTCAGCCCATTGCACCACAGGAGCATCATTAAAAGTGACTTTTGGTCTAACTTTACCTTTGTGAATCACGCCCAATATTTATACCAAGCACCATGCTAAATAATAATAATAATGTACCACACTAGCTGGTGCTGATTGAATGCGATGATAGTTGGTTCTGAGGAGAGCTTGAGAGAGACTGTGAAGAGACCTAAATCGTAGGGGTGAGCTGTTTGCCTTCAGGTCCTGAAAGCCCTTCATGGATGTAATTTCTACGGTACATATTTGGTCATACATATTATAAATAAGCATTGGCAATGCCAACATATCTGATTGCCTGAAGACTCATGAATCCCTCTTTGTAAACATCGGCATTGTCTCACTGGACATACAACTATTCATGCAATAAGAGAGGCCCATTTATTTCTTTAGAAATGCATTTAAGGATTCTTTTTATGCAGTTTATTTTAGATGTAAATTGCATTGCAAGCATTGCAGACTATTTCCAGGCTTAAGGGAAAGAGGTATGCACATTTCCACCTCTGGTGATTTAGAATACCCTAATGGTTTGTATCTACTTTTTGCAATTACAAATCATGAAATGACCAGCACCTGCCAAGGTAGATGGTAACCATTTGGAAAGGGTAAACAGTCAAAATATGTCAGCATGCACACTTTTTTTGCAGATAGCATTCATCAGGAGATGCAGACACTGGACTGGCAGACCCACACATGCACTTTCTCATCTCTGATAAGCAATGTGGCACATTTTGTCAGAGGCGGCTCCTCCACTATGGCAGAGCAGCATTGCCCCACCTGCCAGCACCATTAAAAAAAAATCCCTATTTACTACCATTTACTTTGTTTCCAGGCCAAGTCTTGGGGGTGGAGCAAGGGGGATGATAGGCATCAAAGTGAGAGGTGGGCACTGCTGTCAGTGTGCATAATGGTTTGGCTGACTGTCTCAGGCCGGCCAAACCGTTATGCGCACTGAAGCTCTCGCGAACCCAGCTGCATTGCTGGGTTGGAGACAGCATAGAACAGACTGCCAGCGTCCCTGGGAGCGCAAATACTCGGCACTCAGGCCAATCTTGAAGCTGCTCTCACGCATGAGAGCAGCTTCAGAATAGACTGCAGGGGAGGTTTGCAGCCTGTGTTTCAAGTGGAGCCACAAGCGGAGAAGAAGACCGACGATGCAACAGGCTGCAGGTAAGTTCTTTCTTTTCCCCTTTTTTGTTGTTGTTGTCATCTCCCACCACCGTGTCACTCTCCTGTGAGACCTGCATCTACTGCTTTTTGTAGAATTTGAATCTCTGGCTCTATAAAGTGCAGCAGGAACAAATGCAGCCACATCCCAAATTCAAATGCTAGAAAGTGAGTCGGCCATCATCCAAACATTTGCTACTCTTTGCAAAGAGTCACAATCTCAATTCTTCCCTCATTAAATCCCTGAGGCCCGGAAAACTTTTGAAAAAACCTTCGAAGTTTAAGGGCTTTGAGCCTTTCTCTCTATGTAAACAAGAAGAGAAAGGTCACAGTGTAATGTAAGCATTGCGTTGAGATCAGCCTTTTTTGTGGATCATCCATTCAAGGTATTTCCTACTAAAGATGTCTTTGAGAAGTCTATAACCCAGAGATGTTACACAACCACACTCAGTAAGCAGGAAGATCAGATCACAAAACAGCAGGACAAATAATGCCCAACTCCATGAATTTGCATGCCATGAGATGCTCAAATCCCTATTATCTCCATCTGAGACTGGCCTTCAGAAGTGTGCTGCTGTCAGGAAGTACATAAGGTTGCAGGATTTGCCAGATGTGTTCCATCAGGGGAGTGGTGCTCAAACATGCCTGAGTCATATTATTGTAGTTAAGTGTTGGAAAGGGCCATCTTTTTGATATTCTCCTAGATGTTTGCCTTCATTTCCCTATTTTTCTGAGGCCTTTTTTGCAGGCTTTAGGAGTCTGCCATCCTCCCTGAATCGGAAAACAATGATCCCAAAATTAGGGCAAAACCAGTCCTGGGTTGCCTGTGTTCTGGTTCAGAAAGGACCTGGCTTGGCAGTTCGGCTGGACTGTTCCAATGAGGTGTAGGGTCAAGACAAATTTACATATTATGTTTTAGCTATACCCCGATTAAAGGTACCCATAATAAACCTCTGAGATTATTAAGAATTTTGAGTGCCCCACTTATAGTCAGGAATACAGTCTCAGTTACTGTCATTGCGTTATTATGTAACAGTCAAGGCTATTCTGTAATTCTGTAAATCGTTTGTCAAAAATGGGTCATTTAATTCCTTTGTCAGGGATACCCACTTCCAAAGAGTTGGGACATGTTTTTCCACAAAATATTGTTCGATTACATAGCATTCCAGATGTCTTGATGGACAGACTGACAGGTTAAATCAACGGATTGAATAGCATTTGACATATCAAACCTTGCAACGGGACAATGATTGGATTAAGAGGTTGGCTGAACTATCACACACTAGCTATCATTGACAGCAGTCCTACTTATCCTGCAGACAAGCTCACCATCTCCAGTGGATCTGGGCACCAGGACATGATCAGAATAAGAAGTATAAAATAGAAAACAAAACAGCATGCCTTTTTTATCTATGCACTCAGGATCTAGAGAATAGCCATATAACCATGAATACCACTGAAGCAATACTCCAATTTAGCATATAGCAGAAGACTAAACTCTTCAAGGAACACTACACCACAATGCATAAACCATCCTCAGCCCAGCTCCATCTCTCTTACCCCTTGACTGTATGTTTGTCTCGGACCATGTCCAGAGCACTGCTGCCTTTTGGCTGGCTTTGAGAAGAGAAATACTATATTCATACATACATGCATGTACACATACTTAAATACAGACATACATGTATACATACATACATACATGCATATCAACATACATACATACATACACATATATGTGCATACATGCATATAAACATACATACATACACATATGGATACATAATTACATACATACATACATACATATACACATACATATGTTATGTTATGTTAATGCACTTATTAAGCGCACAAATACCCAGAGATGTCTTTGCACTGGTAGTCCGGACTAAGCAAGGGTCTCCATTTATTAAACAGCCACGTTTTCAGGGCCTTCCTAAAAGCAGTCAAGGTTGGAAGTGTTCTAATGGGAAAGGGAAGATCATTCCAGAGTATAGTGGCTGCATCCCTAAAGTTTCTGCCACACCAGCCTGTTAAAAAAAATCTCGGAATTGCTATCAATTTAGCTCCTTCTGGGTGAAGATGTTTTTTAGGGGCATACAAGTGTAGCAGGCGTTTCAGGAACAGCGGACCAGTATCATGAAGTGCCCTATAGGTAATGCAAAGGACCTTAAAGATGACACAGCTCTTAACTGCCAATGTAGGTATTGCAAGTGTTTTTCGGCTGATTGAAACTTGGGGATTCCTAACAAGAGCCCAGCCGTCGCATTCTGCTTCATTTGCAACTTATTGAGTTGCTTCTTAGGCATACTAAGATAGAGCCCATTGCAGTTTGCCAAGAATCAGTGAAGTAATCACCTTTTCTTGCTGTCCCCAGGGATAAAAGATAGTATTTGTTTGATTACCTTGAGAAGAAAAAAGCTAAATGAGGAGATGGCTAACCTGTGCCTCAAAGTCCAATTTATTACCAAAAATCACACTAAGCCAACCCTGGGGTTTCACCTATGTTTGGGGAACATGGTGGCCGTAGCTAGCGGTTGCAGCTGATTCTCTCTCGGGGGTCCCCTGGAAGAATTTATCTTAGGTTTAACCCCTCATCCTTACCCTTTATTTAACTTCATCTTGCCTCTGCGATAAACTTGTTTCAGTGTGATGAATGGTTCCTGAATCCTGCGGTGGATCCCAGGCGCTCCGAGCCTCGCGGTGGGTGAGCGTGGCCCGTGAGTGCCGGCGCAGCGTTGTTGCCTGCTTTCGGGTCTGGGGCACAGGCAGAAGAGTCATCTCAACTACGCGAGCCTGAAAACTTGCGTTTGCAGAGCGGAGATCATGAGCAGGAGTTTGGCATTTGGAGAGGGCCTGAAGACCGGCGTTTGGAGAGGCGAGAGCCTGGTAAGGTGCTCCTTCAAGGTAGGGTGCCTTGACCCTGACGCTCCCAATAAACCTGAAGCTGAGGTATTTTTCTTGGAAGAAGGTAAGAGCCTTTTCTGATTGTTGGTGATCCTATATCGGCAGGGAAAGCCGTCAGAGATTGGTAGAGTGAGAGGAGGGTCTCTCTATTGTATGGTGTTATGTGCTGCCCAGGTTTAGCAAGTTGGTGCTTCATTACCCAATGCGTGTAGGTATACCCTGCGCACTAGGGCTATCCAATCTACTGCTATTATTGAGACCACAGTGCCAACCTGGGCTCCCCAGCCCCTGTTGCTGAGGTCCGAGTGTTTGCCAGGCAGAGTAAGGGTGTTACTACCATGGAGACTACAACTGGAGCTAAGGGAAGAGGGAGAGGCATGGGGAAGAAAGTTCTATCTTCTAAAGGGAAAATAACTCCTTCATTAAAAATGTTCTATAAGGTTATGTCTACTCCGACGAATCGGTGCCCCAGTGGTGTTCAACAGCTTGCGATCTGACACCTCATTGAGCTCCGATTCCTCTAAGCTTCCTGGTCTGCCAGATTTTCCCTGACTATCATCCCGTTCCCTGTTCTTCCCGGTCCCCTCAGTGATTTAGAGGAGGTGGAGGCTGAGGTGTCTGGGTATCATCTCTCTGCCATCCACCCCATGGTTGGTATCTCTAATAAGTTCTTGGTGGTGGAGGTTCAGGATGCCCAACCGAGTTCTTACCCCGAACTAGTAACCTCAGCAACACCAGTATTCCCTTCAGGACCTGGGCCCGAGTCACTGGAGGAAATCTTACTGGCCCTTAAGGAGGATTAGGGAAAAGATTTACGGTTTTGAAGTCAAACCCGGCATCCAGTGAGGTGCTATCTCACAAGCTGGAGGAGGTCTCTCTAAGAACAGATGCATTAGAGTTGGAAATACCAAAAACTAACTCCATACTTCCACAACGGAAATGGCCAAATTAGCCAACCAAAATAGGGAACTTAAAGATGATTTAGAGTACCTGGAGAACCATACAAGAAAGAACAACCTTAGACTTATCAACATTCCCGAAGCTCTTGAAGGAGCAGACATCAAAGGCATTGTGATATCCCTGCTAAAAGAAACAGTTTTAAAGGACTACCCTGAGTTAGACTTGGCTAATGAAATACAACGAGTCCATCGTGACCCATTTAAAAGAAACCCAGCCAAACAGAAGCCTAGGAAAATCTTAATAAGCTTTTTTACGTACACTGTTAAAGAAGAGATTCTATCCTTGGCTCTGAAGGAAGGATTGATGAATTCTAAATCTTTTTCTACCTCCTTCTCTTTTTCTGTCAGATCAGATATTTCTTATGTAACAGCCACAAAGCAGTGGGAGCTGGGTAAGAGAATGGAGATTTTGAACAACCTGGGGGCCAAGGCTCAATTGAGGTTTCCAGCATCTTTGCGTATTATGTTGAGTAACCACATGTACTAAATAAGGAATGAAAGTGGGGTGTAGGGGGGCAATAGTGAAGGTGAGATGGGGTCCCCCTGGCGCGATTTGGGCTATGAGTTGCATATTTTTTTTTCTTTTTCTGATAACCCGCGGGACAGAGGCCAAATAGGCTTGAAGCCTAATAGTAGAGAGGGTTCCCTGGGGGGGTCACGGGGCGAGATGTGGGGTTGGTGGTGGGGTGCACTGAGGGGTTGCATTGGGCAAAAAATCAAAAAAATATCCTCAATCTCTATTTAATATTAGACCGTCTGCTGTGGACCCTATGCTGGGGAGGTATGATCTGCCCCAATGAGTAGTGAGGTAAAGTTCATCTCGTGATTTATCAACGGGTTGAGATGCCCCCATAGACAAAGATTGGTTATGAAATATTTAGAGCAATCACCTGCCCAAGTCTGCATCATCCAGGAGATGCATTTAAGTCATTTGGAGTGCCGTGTTACCTTTGGTAAATATCTCTGGGTAAAATATTTCTGTTCATCTGAGCAGACAGTCCATAATAAAGCGGTGGCTATTCTGATAAGACGGGGGCAAGGTGAACTATTAAATCCATTCAAACTGACCATACAGGGTGATGGATCGTGGCTCTGTTGGATTTTGGAGGGTCTCAGTTAATAACTGCCTCATTTTATGGCCCTAATGTCGATGATCCAATGCATATTTGTAAATTATAGTCTAAATTCATGGAAGCAGTATCGCCCATAATCATCGGTGGCGATTTTAATGTCCTCCTTGATCCTCTAAGAGAATAATCAAATCAAAGCAGTTATGTAGGAGCCCCTCGAATACGTCGAGCCTTGGGAAACATGATGCATGATTCGGGGCTTGCTGATGTATGGAGAGCAAACATGGGCGATAAACAGGGCTACACTTTTTATAGCAAGAAGCATGGCCACTCGTCCAGAATCGACTATGTTTTATTTGCTAGGCCTAGTCTAGAAAATCTGACCTTTATATCTATTTTACCTAGTCATGTATCAGATCATGCTCCTATTTTGTTTGCCTATGTAGGAAAAAGGTATCATCTCAGGCCTAGATGGACGTTAAAAAGGTCAATGTTGTTGGATGAAGAAATAGTGAGGGGTCTTAAAACCACCCCCCTTGATTGTTTCTCTGTAAATATCGGTTCAACCTCCATGGACTTTGTATGGGATGTTTATAAAGCTAACATTAGGGGTCTGCTACAAAGTTTAATCTGCTCAAAGAATAAAGGCGGAGGCACAGGAGCTACGAAATTTGGAAGGAAAAATTCTTAATTTAGAGGAAGAAAGGACCCAGCTCTGTCAGGGGAGTCCAAAAAGGTTGCTACAAGTCCTGAGTGACTTAGAATGCGCCCGCCAGGACTAAAGGGGAAGGCTAGACCAGAAGGCGAATGCTCAGTGGACGGCTCAGAACATGCAGAACTTCAAGGATGGAGAGAAGGCGGGTGCTCTTCTGGCATGTAAAGCTAGACTAAAAATAGCTAAGAACAACATTAATGAATTAATAATAAATTATAGTGGGAACAGTTTAGATGCTCCAATCACTTAGAGCGAGATTAGAGTACAATTAAACAAATGTACAAAGAATAAAGCAGTTGGCACGGATGCGCTCCCCAGTGAGGTTTATAAGCTCGTCCAGGATGAACTGGTGCCGATGTTGTGTTTACTATTTAATTCTGTATACAATCTGGAAGGTCAGGCTCCCAGGTCCTGGAAAGAGGCAACTATTGTGCTCATCCTGAAACCTGGGAAGGATCCCCTTAAAGCGGATTCCTATAGACCTATCTCCCTGCTGACTGCTGATTATAAGATCTTTATGAGTATTCTTGCAGGGAGATTGGTAAAGTTAGCCCCGCAGTTGATTAATTCAGACCAAAAAGGTTTATTCCAGGGAGATATATCCAGGAGCAGATGCATCAACTCATCGGTAATATAGACTTGGCTACAGCTCAGTCGGAACCCTTGACCGTTGTGGCAATCGACACGGCCAAGGCTTTCAATGGAGTCTCCTGGGTATACCTTTGGAAGGTACTCAGGAGGATGGGCATTGGGCTTATTTTTATTCAGGCTCTGATAAATTGTTACCAAAGGGGCTCAGCTGTAATTTTGTTGAATGGTATGTTAACATCTAGTTTTTACATTCAAAGAGGTACGAGACAGGGCTGTCTCATCTCTCCCATGCTCTTTGACTTCTATATAAAGCCTCTGGCCCAAGCAGTAAGATTAGATGAGCAGATTACTCCTTTTAGGACCCATCTCTATTGTAGTACGTTGGCCCTCTATGCAGACGACTTGCTGCTGTATACCAATGACCCGGTAGTGGTAATACCAAGAGTCGAAGCCCTATTGACAGAATTTAGCTCAAAATCAGGGTATATAGCCAACACCTCCAAAACCGAGGTGATGTGTTGGAATATCGATAACTGGGATGGCAGGGTGAGCAAAGAGTTCAAATACCTGAGTATCACCATAGTAAATGACCTGTATAAAAATCCTCAGATTAATCTAAAAAAGATTATCACAGAGGTGGACCGCATATTTGCTAGATGGAAGAATATCCCTTTGACGATATTTGGCAGGGTTAACCTAGTAAAAGGGGTAATTCTCCCTAGGCTAACATACATATTTAATGCTATCCCCCTTAACTTTCAAAGTAAGGATATTGGCAAAATTCAAAGTAAAATTGGAAGTTTTATTTGGGCAAATAAGGGCACTAGACTATCATGGAAGAAGCTGAGACACAAGCTTTTAAAAGGGGGTCTTGCCCTTTCAGATATTGAATGGTACCGTTTGCCTTCCAGTTTAAAAATATCCGGATGTCACTAGTAAAACAGAGGAAAAAAATTGTGTAGGCTATTGGGAGAAATGGCCTTGGTCGAGGGCGGGGGTGATGGCTTCCTGTATAAATTTGGGGCTCCAATGTATTTCAAAAAGGTGCGTTTGAAAGTTCTCAGGGCTGCTCTCAGCCTGTGGTATAGGGCCAGATGTCGATGGGGGATTGGCTATTATTCAGATTTTGCCCTGATCTGAGATTCCCCTGGGACCCCACAATGCTTGAAGGATACCCTCTTGATACTTATAAAGAGGGCAGGTATTACTATATGGTCTGAACTTTTATCTTCAGAAGGTGTCCACTCCTTGGCGGTCTTAAGATCAAAAATTGGTAGCGGCTTTTCCAGATTTAAATACTTACAATTGGTCTCCTGCTTTACATCGGAAAAGGGGTCCATACATGGTGAATGGGAAAATGGGCATATCTTTCAAGAAACTCACGCTAAGAGAAAGGAAGTTTCGTTATGGTATAAGAAGTTCCTGGAGGCTGAAGATGTGGAATGCCCCCTACAGCATGTAGTCTGGAATCAGTCCCCCCTTGTTTCTGACATTGAAGACCTGTTTGACTCGTCATTGAAATTACTATATAAGTATGTTAAGCCGTTAAGAATAAAAAGGAACCACTTATTTGTTGTTAACAGGCTTTACTACACGCTGGCAAAGATAGCTAAATTTGCTCCTTTATCCTCCCCCAAATGTCCAAGATGCGATCTCCTTAAAGCTGATGATATTCACATTTTTTATGATTGTTCTGAATTTAGAGCTTTCCGGAGGAGTGTGGAGCAAGTCCTATGTGACATTTTTAAAGTCAATCTTAAAGTTAATCCTACTTTAGTAATTTTTGGTGATGATGGTGTGTCCCTTAATGTCTTACAGCCATTACATAGGGGTGTATTGCTATATTTGGTTATTATTGCCCGAAGGGAAATTTGTAAGTACTGAAAAGATCTGTGGCACCCTCAGTGTGAGGATTGGCTAAAGCTGCGTTTGCTATGGCACGTTTGGATCAAGAAGGTATAAGTGAGCACGGTACGAACATCTGGCAGGCTCTTATATCCTGGGGAAGAGAGATGAGACTGGTTGAATATTCCCCGGTCCTATGATTACACCAAGCTCCGAACAAAGGGGCTGGCTTGGCCTGGCCTAAAGCCAATGCAGTAGCCATGGGGCGGAAAGTTTGGATGGACAGCTTCTTTTAAGAATTGCAGACACTGAATGGTGAGAAGAGGAAAAATAAAAATCATGCAAAGGTTCTTTGCTTTGGTGACTGGGATAGGTGCCGTCCCTAGTTCATCTGGCCACCAACTCTTTGACCAGACCAGCGAAAAATTGCCAACAATGACTATTTCAGTTTTATCTGAATTCAATCTAAGACAAAGTGAGTTTAACCAGGAGCTGACTGCCAGCATACAATCCTTAAATCTTGGCATCAGTGGGAGAGTATTTTTAAAAACAGACAAGACAATTTGTGTATCGTCTGCATATGATATCAATGCCAGTCCGAAAGATCAAATACGTTTTGCTAATTCAGATACATAAATATTTAAAAAAGAGTGGGACTCAAGGACAAGCCCTATGGGACCCCACATGGAAGGACAAAGGAAGGAGAATCGTAGCTGTCCAGGGATACCAATTGTATTCTTCCAGACAGAAAGGAAGAGACCAGTGTGAGAGCTTTGCCGGAAATGCCAATAGAATTCAGACGCTTAAGTAGCAAATTGTGAATGACGTGTCGAAGGCGCCGACAGGTCGAGCAAAATCAGAGCAGCAGCGCCACCTGTATCCAGAACTAACATGCACTATCTAGAACACATACATGCATATAAACATACATACATACATACATACATATATACATACATGCATGCATACATACATACATACATACTTACATACATCAATACATTCATACAATACAGAACATTTATCTATTAAAGTGACTCCATTGTTTTTTATGTGTGGTCATCATTTTTTTAAATTACCTTACTTCAGCTCATTGTTACCAAAAGACTTAAGCGAGTTAACAGAAATACATAGGTGAGCACATGAAACTCTGTGGATACATAATGCCAGTTACGAATTCTATCAATTCTCTGGAATGTTTTTGGTTGAAGTATAGTTACTCACAAATATTTTTATCGTTCAAGAAATCTTCTAAATTGCATCCTAAGTTTGTGTGTCCATTCCATATTGAACAGATTGCAATTTCAAAATCTGTTAGATTGAAATTGCCCCAGTCTTTGAAAATTCACGCAGTATTACATGCATCTTCACTGAAACCATGTTTGTTGCAAATCACGTGCCAATTGAGGTGAAATCTGACAGCAACATCAGATGCACAACAATTTGGATGCAAAAATTGTCAGGAAACAGAACAAGTTGCAGTAATTTGTATTTCAGACACGGCTTTGTGCTGATGCTCCTAATCTGATACTTGAATTTCATGCAAGATACCCCGACTACACCCTTTTGGGATGGACCATGAGAAGCAGATCAGGAGGCAAGTCATTGAGGTTAAGATGAGCTTGGGGCGCATGAATCGAAATCTACCTCTGCTGAAGTTACTGCACTTAAGGAAGGGCTGGTAGTGTGGGCAGGGTGTTGTCACTTTCAGAAGGCTCCATGCTTGTGGAAAGCGCGTTTTGTAATGGCTTCCTTGCAGATGAAGAGCATGACAATATCCAAGAAATCTTTTCATGCCAACATAATGAGACTGGCAACCGTGTTTGCAACTGAGGTCTGGCTACCTCAGTCGATATGCATGGGACTCTTAATCGCAAGGTCATGGTTTCAAACTCGATGATGGACAGAAACAATAACTTTTTCGGGAATATTGCACTTGGTATCACATAATATGGCCTGGAATCCTGCACGTGACGTGCAATAATTAAAGACAATATATATCCCTTCATTACAGAGAAGTACCTGAATGTTAATGCGTTTGCAAAAATAAACTTTTAACTAAACTCATTTAGTGAATTGAACTTTTGAACTGTTCATGATTAAACATATTAAGCGATTGTCCTAATGAACAATTACAGTCTTTTCATACTATTGGTATTGTTATTTATATATTAAAGTAGCCGTAATGTTTAGTAAATTATATATGCCCTATTAAGATAGGTAAAAATGGAGAGTTAGCAACTGTTTAATTGATTTCTACTTTCATTAGGGCGTATATGGACAGAACCAACTAATTCCAAAAGGCGCACTTTTATGGAGTCAGAGTTGGTTATCTTACTGATGGAGAAAATGTTTATTCAGCATTACATTGGTCATTTATACTTTTTTGTTGTAAACAGTTTCAGGAAAACTCTGCCCCATAACAATAAACAGAGCGTTGGTTACACAGAGGTAGTCTACTGGTGCATCCTTTATCACAGGAGGTTACACACAAATTAACAAACATATCTTTATTTGCTTTTAGATATCCATTCCAATCTGCAGCTGGCCATGCCCAACAGAATGATGAGGCAAAGAGTGATATCCAGTAACTCTGATTTTTCTCTTATCCATTTCTTTCTCCCATTCTACTAATTGTCCCACAGCCAATATAATGTGTGGTGAGTAATAGTTTTGGTGAGGAGCGTAAGCGTGCTTCACTCCAGTTGGATCCAAGGTAAAAGGATAGTGATTTCTGTCAGCTGCCAGGTTAATGTGTGATCAGCCTGGATATACCTGTCAGGGCAAGAGACCTACTTATTTGCAAGAAATTGATTTGTTGGTTGAGGAAGTGGAAGTCTCACACAGGCAACAACCAGAATCCTTGTCAGGGTACACCACAAAAGTCACTAAATTATCCTGTGCCTAACCCTCTGGTAGCTTGGCACAAAATAGTCAGTCTTAAATTAAAGGCAAAAGAAAAGTATGAAGTATCTGTGCAGCACACAAACAATAGTAAAGTAAAAACACCACACAAGAAATTCCTATAAAATAGAGTACATTTTAACAAATAAAACTAGACCAAAAGGACAACATTCCAATCAGTGGTACCGGAGATATTGAATTAAAAAGGTTTAGGTAGAAATAGCACTGATACAAAAAGCGCCACCTAGGGACATCAGGTCGTTCTAGACCATGGAAAAGTCACAAGTTCAGGCCCATCGCGATGGAGTGCAGGCCCGATACAGGTACCAGGTTAGTCCGTCTTAAAAGGTATCTCCTCAAAGTCCAGCACAAAGCGTCCAGTTCACAGTGGAGGAGGCCATGAGGACCCAGGAGAGCGTCTCTGATGGTCATCTCTGTTGGGCAAAGAGCAAGTCAAGTGGCACAGCCTATTGTCACTGTAGCACAAAGAGCCAGTCAGGTATCACAGATGGTTGTTGCTTCCGCTTAGCTTTGATAGTCCCTGCGGGCTGTCGATGCTGTAGTGCGAAGTGCAGATCTCACTTTGCCAATTATGGCTGCAGCCACTGTAGCGTGAAGACTCGGGTTCACCTGGCCTTCGCACTTGCGCTTCCTTTGGGCGAAAGAGTCTCAGTGTGAACAGGCCCATTTAGAATCACAAAGAGCCCAAAACTACAGGATTTCTCCTTTGCTTAAAGAGGAGTGTACTCGGATGCCAGCCAAGGGTCCAGGACCTGTGGAGGCACCTCCTGGGGGGGGGGGGGGGTAAGGAACTCACTCTAGCAAAGGCCAGTCGGGCTGAAAACAGGTCCAGTTTCAGCTCAAGGCAGATCTATTTGCAGCAGGTCTGCTGAGCAATTGCAGGGAGGCCTGTTGAGCTTGTTGTGTCCCTGCAGTTCAGAAGTGACGGTCAGCCAACTGACCCTTTGAGACCTTCAGTTTAGCCTGGAATGAAGAGAACAGGTCCAGTATTCCTTCTAAGAGAGCAAGATAAATCTCATACCACAGGAGAGTCTTCTGGCAGCAACAGGCCAGTCCCCGGAGGGTCAAAGTAGTAATTCTTCAATAATTTCCACAGGTCCAAGGGTGTACCGAAGGGGTGTTGAGGGTCCAAATTTATACCTGGTGCCAGCTGTTGAAGTGGAGGGATTCCCTATACTACCCCCACATCTGGTTCTGGAAACTTCTTCCCGTCCCAAGGCTCCACAATGTCTGGGGTGACAACAGGTTAGTGTCAATGTCCTGTGTGTGTACTGGAGACAAGCCTTTTGAAGTGTAAGTTTGGCAGGGAACAGTTTTGCCCCAGCCATCCTGGCAGGATGGCCCATCCTGCCCACATCTACTCCCCTTTTGTCTCACTGTCTCAGAGGAATACACAAAGCCCAAAAGCAAAGACATTTACAGTCATGTGACCCAGAGCACTAGCAGCAGGCACCAATTGATTTGGACATGAAAATGTCAACATTTTAAAAGTGACTTTTCAGAATTTCGACTAAAAATCCGACTTTATCATTAAAGTATATTTACAAAGACAATTCATTTGAGTCCCAATCCTAAATTATTATTTAATAGAAAAAAAGATTTCATGAGTTTTCCCTGACAGGATAGGTTATCTTAAACCACATGGTCTACTTTGATATACAATGTACCCTGCTTTGTAAGCCTTTGGGGTCTATCTTAGGAGTGACGTGTATGTATTAAAATGGAAGGTTTAGACTTGGTAAAAGGGTTATTTTGCAGAAAAACCTCGAAATGTGGTATTAAACCTAGGCTATTGGCGCTTACGGGTGGAATTTACACACAAGTATTAGGCTAAAGCAATTATATGGGACAGTGCTGAAAGGTATAGAGAACCACCAAACTCTACAGACCTTGAGACTCAACTCAATATACAAATTACTTCACTCCTCAGCATACGGGTTTGGTTACCAACAGTTGGTAACCAAACCCGGTGACTACGCGGAGCGACGTGCTGTTCTAAGAACACTCAAGTGGAAGATAACTGTACTGAGGATTAAAAAGGAGATATTGAATCTGATTGAACCAGTTTGGCACGTCGCAGGAATTGGAATCGGGTTGGAATTATCACCACATTAAAAAAATTACAGAGTTGAAGCATTAGCCTTGAGGAAGTCGTTGGACAGACCCCCCAATAGCGAGGAAACGCGTGTTGGCTTTGGCTGTTTTGACTACTAAAAGACAAAAACGAGGAAATAAAACAACGAATAACTAGATGGAACTGTTGACATTTTTACCTGTTTGACTATGATCATTTGAACTGTTTTCAACCATAATAGGGAAACCTTTATGTAAATCTGACGTGTGCTGGGGAGTGAAGTGAAGGGTTATTTTGCTAGGTCGAAATGGCAATTTAGGATTGCACTACCAGCTGCAGTGACAGGCCTGATATATGTTTTAAAAAGCTATGTTAGTGGGTGGCACAATGAGTGCTGTTGCCCACTAGTAACATTTATTTACTGGCCCTGGGTACCTGTTGTACCTTAACTTTGGGACTTACATGTAAATTAAATGTCCTAATCAGCTGTAGGCTCAACTTTACTAAGTTTTAGGGAGAGAACACAAGCACTTTAGCACTGGTTAGCACTAGTAAGTGCACAGAGTCCTAAAAGTCAACACAAACGGGTTCAGTAAAGGAATGGAGTGAAGGCAAAAAGTTTGGGGAGACCCTGCAGAGAGGGTCAGGTCCAACAATGTATGTATTTTGCCAGATGATCGGTCTATATTCTCAAGCAATCCACTGTTTATGCTTTATGGATGCTGGTCTGTTGCCCACAGTAGGTCAAGTAATCTGGCAGCAGTTACTATAATTCTAAAATTGCTGGGGATCTTTTGTTTTGACCCCCAGGACTTTAAAACTTTACTTCAATGATCATGACAAGTATTTAGTACATTTGCATAAAAAAGATGATTCTGAGGTCTACAGTAATAATCACACAGCTAAATAACACATGGGGTAAATCCACCCGAGGGGTAAATACAGCACACAGACACATTTCCTTCAGACTCATTTCTCAAGGAAAAACCTGGTAAATGAAATGGCCAGAAAAAGGTGAAACATGCAGTTATCCGTGGGGTAAACAATGATTCTACAAGGTATGCCTCAATCTTATATGCCAAACTTGGAGTAGGATGTATTTACAACACCTGGTCAATACCCCTCTATTCTGCTGTACAGTACTAGAGGACTTTCTTGTCATTGAGGCCCTGATTACACATTCCTGATAACTCTTCAGTGGGGATGCTAGTATTGACATTAACAATACAGAGGGAATCTCCCAATGAGTTGACAAGACATATGAGTTAAACTCCCCAGAATGAGTAATAACCTACTGGACCTGGAATAATTGGGTCCTTAAGCACAGATTTCTCCTAGTTCTTGGGAGTTCAATGCAGATACCTATATCTTCTCTGAGAATGTGGTAAGTACCTAAGGAGGAGCTGTGGAGATCGGGGTTATTGTGCAGGGGTTGGAGAGGGCATTTTAGGAATCGAGAGGCTGTGCATTTTCTGGGAAAGAATTGTCTGCTCCCCCCAGAGTGTTGGAAATAGGAGTAAGTGCCATCTCTGCTTCTGTTTATAGCACGTGACTGTTTGCAGAATACATTTTTCCCCAGTGTGAACCCAGAAATGTCAGGTCTGCTCGGCGCAATATGTAGTGCGGGCCTAAATGACTTTCTTGTTAAGCTAACTCAGTAATTTATAGTCCCAGCTCTCATCAGAGATGATTCATCATGTCATCGTTTCAAGCCGTGTTGTAATAGAAACACCAACTATTTTAAGTGCTTTACAAATCCATGGTAACCTATTCGTAAAAGGGGTGGGGTCCACTTTGGACATGTTTTGCTTTTGGAATAAAAAATAATTTTGGGGGGGGAGAATAGCCAGTAGTCTATGGGAAAGCTTCCATGTCTCAAATAAACAAACAAGAAACAGCTTTTCTTTTAAGGAAAACTGGCTGCATTGAAAAAGCATTTATTTAATTTAAAAGCCATCACAGAGTTGATGGTCTGCTGTCACAGTCACAATTTGCAATCTATCTTATTAATATTCATGAGGTAGGTTGGACTTCGACCCACTATGATATGGAATTTTATAAACTGACCACTGAGTTAATAGGTTGGTTCAAACAATTTGTAGCTGTTGGCAAAATACTAGTCTTACCTCAGTCCAGGCCCGGACTGGCCAATGCGGGCACCGGGCAATCCCCCTGTGCGCCGCAAGGGTGGGGCCGGTTTTGGGCCCCTGTGGGCCGATTTTGTTACAGGGCCGTTTTTGCAGCATAGCTGCAAAATTGGCCCTGCAACAAAATCGGCCGAAAACCGGCCCCGGCAAAGCGCTCGGCGGCACCTCCAACCACCCCGAGTGGGGGGAGGGGGCGGCCGAGCACTTTGCCAGGGCCGGTTTTGGTTCCCAGTCCGGCCCTGCCTCAGTCTAAGCTCAGGGTGACCATAGCCTGACAGGAGATATTTCAGGATGTCATCAGTTGTGGTCTGACAGTGACTGAAGTGCTCTCTCAGGGAGAGACATCAGAGATTGGCAATACCCGAAGAGTCAAGCTGATGTTGACTGCAGACATGACCGAAAACATTTCTTTATGAGCATAAACAGTGGGTTGATAGGTCAACCAAGAGGTGAAGTGACACTGACTGCAGACTGCTGGGGCAAATCTTGTGGTGTTGTGCAGCCTGAAAAGTAATACCTTAACTATCACCTCAGATATCCTGCCTGTGTCAGACGGCTGAGATAAGTCAAGGTAATCTGATATCTGACGATGATCTGATATCTGAAGATAATCTGATATCTGATAGCTAAAGCTGATCCCTACTGTAGTTACATACAGTATGAAGTATTGCATTATTTCATAAGTCTCCTAAAATTAGCTTGAAACAACTAAGCTCATTTTAGAATTTAAGGGGTGTACTCACAAGGAGCTATCGCTGAATTAAAGGCACATTATCACAGCCAAAGACATGATGAATTCACCCCACCATTCACAAGCTGGGGTTAACAGCCCACAGCACCAGTTTTCCCATGATAGCAGCCGCAAAAAACATCGCCACAGAGGACCCCCACAACTATAGCTAATGAGATGCAGAGTAGGCGTTCCAGTGCCAAAAGCCGCGACAACATCACATCTCAACATTCACAACTACCAGCCAGATCGGCACATAGCACGTGATAAGGCACGTTAGCAGCAGGAAATCTACACCTGCTCTAACCAGGTGCAAACTTGGACGGCAGCCTGCACCACAATAGGGAGCCCACCCAAGAGCCACGCCTGAAGACAAACAGAAGCCATGTGTAGGAGAGTAGGATCTGCTTACTATGGTTACCCCCACTTTTTGCTGTGTTTGACTGATTTATCGACTTTAGTCTGGCAGGGGCCTTGCTAACCAGGACCCCACCCTAGCTGCTTCCTCTCTAAACTGATTGCATGTACATTAGGTACACTCCAAATTGGTTACTGGGTTACCTTTGTGAGTCCCTAGTAGATGGTACCTTGGGTACCAAGGGCATAGGTACCCCTGAAGCCGACCAGGGGCTAAAGCATGTATTATGCCACCTCTGGGAAGCCTTCCAAAATGGCACGACAGGTCTGCTTTGGCAGCCTGGGCAAGGTGGTGTAAGCACCCTTTAATAAGATATAGTATACCTATTTCTACCTCTATATACAGACACATATAAACCTATAAGTCACTCCTATGGCAGGCCTTGACAATCCTGAAGGCAGACTGCTTGGTTTTGTGTGAGAGGGGGCCCAAGCATGAGCAGAACCCCTCTGCAGCTTTCGGAATCCCTTCCTTATAGCTGTTCTGTGATACAGCCATATCATATACTCTTAAGTGCATTGTAACCTCGTGGTAAATGCTAACTTTGGAATGGCTGCATCAAACACAAATGTCATGTTTGGTGTCAATGACTCTGGAATCCTAGCCCCGCCAGTCCTGGCAGTGGGGGTAGAATTCCACCCTTCTAGAGGGAGAAGACATGTACACCTTTACTTTACTGGTAATAGTTCAAAAGAGCCCCTGCATCACAAAATGGATGCTGCTGCCACAGACACAAGTCTGACCTCCTGCTGCTGGATGAAACTCCGGCAGGGGAGGCCTGGACCATAGGTTTCCTGCCAAGGGAGGTGTAACCACCTCCCCAGATAGGCGTTAGTGTATTGGAGCAGGGTGGGTGCATTCAGTGAATGCTTTTCAGACGAGGCCTGTGCATTTCCCAGTTCAAACTGATTGCTAGGGCACTCAGCTCCAGCTCTGGCGCGAAACTGGACAAAGGGGAAGGGGTGTAACCACCCCCTCCCCAGGTCCTCCCGTAGGTGGGAACTTGGAGTTAGTCCATCCCCTAAACTTAGTATAAGTATAGGAACCCAGTCCCTAGGACTTTAGATTACCTTGGACGGAACTCTGCAACATATATCCTGGAACTTCGACATTCTATTTCGACTAGAAGACGGAAGAATCTCCCTTGGGGTCAAGGAGTGACTCCCCTGTTCAAACAGGCACCAAAGAAGCATCTTGCCGGTCTACATTTTTTAGGCTCCCCACGGATCTCTAGGAATCTGCGACATAGGACATGGACTTCCAGACATCTCTGAGGCTGACATAAGATCACAGCAAGGCTGAGACCCGCAGCGTCACGAGAGACGTGGGACCGGAACTCCTGGACACGTGCATATTTGCAAGTCCACCTACTTCCCGAGTCTTTCCCAAAGTTGTGCATTGGGCTACTTGTAAACCAAGCCCTGAGCACCAGATTGTGGGCCTACACTCCATGAGTGTTCTGTGGGCCCGCTTCTAGCATTTCTGCCTTAGGCCCCTTCGCGATCCCTGGTCCGTCGACTGGTGGGTCCCCACGAATGTGACTCTTTTGTTTCTTGGACTTACCTGGTTGCTCCAGAAGTGCCCTGACTCCCCTCCAAAGAGTAAGTCCCTCAGACCTTGCTGGTCTGCTCCGAAGCCAATCTCTGCATTCTGCATGGGTTGCTGTTGCCAAGGCTTGTTGTGTACAATCCAGATACCGACACTGCAGCACTTGACATCCGATGTGGGAAATCTGAAATCCAGCTCCTGGTTGTCATTGACACCTCCTGGTCTTTGTGGCTGAAGAGTCAAGCTTCACCTCCTGCACCTGAAATCACCCGACATTGGCTGGCATCTTCTTGTTGCCTCCCTGTTCACTGGCAAGTGACCCAGACTCTGTCCCCTCTGCTTTCAGGTTCTTCAGATCTTGGATCCACCCTTGGATCCATCCTGATACTTTTAATCTGGTCGCCTGCAGCACTTCTTTGAAGCTCTCCATAGGAATCAACGACAAAGCCTGACACAAAAAGACCTCTATGCACCCGGCTTCCGTGGGTTAGGTAACACGAGTACTTCAGTGCTCCTGTGTGTCTTGACTCTCAAACTGTCCAGTACTGAAGGGGTTTGTTCCTAGTCCACTCCTAAGTGTCCCTAATCTTTAAAATTCTAACCTCATCTTTTTCCATAGAAGTCCAGAGTGATTTGCAGCTGTGTTTAAACACTGCATGCGTCCCACTTGGGTCTCCTGCATCCCTACCTTGGGTGGTTCCTGATTGCCCCAGCAGTTCTACAGGCCCTATGCCTTGTCTCTATGCCCCTTGTGGTTCTGATACCACTTTCTTAGTATATGGTTTGTGAGGCCCCTAGGGCAAAATGTATACTGTGCAAATTTACAGTGTGCTAATTAAGTCTAAATACATATATATTTATATATACCTGATGTGGTTCTCCTTTCATTTGGTCATTCACAAGATTATAGACGGGTAAAAACAGGTGCTTTACATTCCTTCATGACTTAACCTGAAGGCTGCTCTCGACACAGCTACGACTAGGATGGCTTTCTATGTAGGTTGTCTTTAAACCTACCATTAATAAGGGTTGTTTGGACTGGTGCAAGGTGCCCACTAGAATAGTGGACAGAATATGCCAGGCCAAACTTCTCACACCATGGAGCCACTGATCATGCAGCTCGGACACCCAAGAGGGCCCCAACACCCACCCAGCACAGCTCCCTCCCCGGACCACCACAGAGGCAGCGCAGACAAAGACAGCGGCCCCCCAGGAAACACACTTGCCTCACAGGCACCACTTCTGACAATGTCACTGTCCACTACAGGCTGAAAGGGACAACCACCCTACACATCCTGGCCATCATCGCCCAACAAGCTATCGGCATCAACACAGTGGACAACCAACATCCCACTCCACACCAAGATGCTGGCCTCTGCTGCACCTGTTGGCCCCTGGCACACCCCAACCAACACTTGCCAGATTCGGCGGAGTCTCACAGACAGCCACATCCAAGTCCCCCACACCTGTCATCGACATCACCATCACCATCACCCTGGCACCCCAGGCCCCGTACAGCCAATACAATGCGCATGAACCACTGGAGACCAAGCAGGGATCATATGCCATAGCCGGATGCAGGCACATGTTGGGGACAATCCACTGCACACATGTCCAGCCTGTGCCCCCTGGTGACACAGCACACAATCAGTGCAACAGAAAGCACATGTCACACATCTATGTGCAGGCAACATCAGAACACTGTGGGACCTTCACCAGTGTCACACCCAAATACAGTGCCAGTGTGCATGATCCCTTCCCCCTCCGACATTCCATCAGCAACCAGCCTTCCCAGGATGGCACCCAGGGAAATGCACAGCTCCTTAGCAAGTTCCCAGTTAACACCACACTCACCTCAACTCCACAAGCATGCAATCCACAAATCTTTCAATGCACATGTCACAAATTCAAAACCAACATGCACAACAACATGCCCACCCACCAGACATGATTGAACAACTTACAATGGAAACCTGGGCAAGCTGTGAACATGACCAATCAACGTCATGGCACCTCAGCCACACAATAGATGATTGTGGGGAGAGGAGGCAAGCAGGCATGTGTGAAGGTTGCATTAGAACCATGATTGGGAAAGTACACAATGCCAAGTGTGGCGGCGAAGTGCTGTACAGACTGCAGTATGCAGAACACACACATATCTATGGTGACATACACCTCTGGTGTATGGAGTGTATTGGACCGTGGATGCAACCATGTCACCCCAGCCAGTGGGGGTCCTTGCGGAAATGTTGCCTGTTACACCCCTGTAAGCGTGAGCAGAGTGGGATGGGTCGGCGTACCGTGTGAACAAAACGCATGAAGCCCTTGGAGTGGTCCTATTTCAGAAAGCACAAAGTCTCTGCCAGGGCAGTGCCTCCCACCCCTCCACATGGCTGATGCCGTCCTCATTAGCGGACTTGCCTGAGATCCTGTGGGCCTGCCGTACCCCGGCCCGCTGGAGCACAAACCCATCAGGGCCGACCCTGTGCAGCCAGCCCACACTGATCAGCAGCAGACAACTGAGTTTGTCAAGGAGGTCCCACCACGTGCCAGTGTAACCTCCAAGCCCGAGTCCCACAACCCGGACAGCATTTCAGACCACCGCTGTCCCCCCGACGTTGGCCCACATTACTCCTTTCTCATTTACATATTCTATTGGCGTCTTCTGTGGCCCAGTGGGTCCCATATATGAAACTTTGTCCTGGCTAATGAATAGCAGTGACCCCAAATGCGGACCGGTGGCCACAGCACCAGACCCCCCGATCAGTGAGGCATAGTTCCATGTAGGCATCTTGCGACACGTGGTGAGACAAACCCTGTTCAACGCCATCCGGTGGCATGTGCTGCCACAAACCCTGTTCAATGACATCCGGCGACACGTAGTGCCACAAACCTTGTCCAACGCCATCCGGCGACATGTGGTGCCACAAACCCTGTTCAATGCCATCCGGCGACACGTGCTGTCACAAACCCTGTTCAACACCATCCGGCGACACGTGCTGCCAGAAACCCCATTCAACGCCATCAAACGACACCTGCTGCTTCAAACCCTGTTCAATGCCATCTGGCAATATGTTGCCACAAACCCTGTTCAACGCCATCTGGCGACACGTGCTGCCACAAACCCTGTTCAACGCCATCCAGTGACACTTGGATGAGGGACCAGGAATACCCTGTGGACCAATAAGTCCCACATCCAGCATTTAGTCGTGATTCACGAATGGCAGAGTACACACCAGTGGTCGCACGGAGAGGAGTAAGAGGAAGATGGGTCTCAGTCCCTGTGGACCACTGCCTCCGGGCTACACTGCTCTCGGCCTAGACAGCGCTCGAGTAGGTCACAGATTCTGAACTCAACATCGAGTATGCAAAGGCAGATTACATATCATTACACGCAAGGAGAGGCATAAGAGGTGGATGCCTTGCATCTTGGTGGAGAGAAAAGGATCATCGTTACGGAGGTGTTCATACACTGCAGACAACTACCCTTGTGGCACTAGTGCTGTGCATCGTGAGCCAACGACAGATGGCTGTTGGCCCCTGCTGACCACTGCCTCCAGCCTACATTGCGGTCTAGTAGGTCACAGAGTGATAATTCAGCCATGGCAGAGTTTATATCAGTGTACTGGCATCATCGCACACTGCATTCCACTCAGCCCCGGTGCCACTAAGTCTGTTCCCCGACATTCATTGACACTCTCTGGTCGATCTTTGGTGGTGTCTGAGTCTATGAACTAGGGGGCAGTTTTCATCCTCCTGTAGCTGATACAGAATTGACTGTGGCAATGAGGCTGTCACATTCCACTCCTCCATTTGCTGCTTCCAGATAAAATCAAACATTTCGGCGTCTTGCACTGGAGGACACCTTCAACTGTCTCCCAAAACCCTCCGCAACATACACCTCGGACTTTGATAGTGACGTGCTCAGGTTGCATGACCCATCTGACTGCACTGCAAGTCATCGTCCATTGGCTGGGTGCCTGTTCCAGCTGCAGTGCATCCGGGGCCACTAACTCTGTAGTGGTCAAGTCCAGGATCCCTTCTATGGAGACATTGGATGGGATCTGAAGCGTAGGCCTTGGGGTCATCAACGCCATTCTCTGTGGCCTTGCGCTGCAGGCAGACTTTGGGCCTGAATTTGTCCCACCAGGGCTCACACACCAAAGCGAGTCCAGACTGGCCCGGACGATGCATCACCACAGGAGGCACATGCCACCACCGCAAGGACCACCTCCAACCGCTATCTGCCAGAGTTGAAAAGGTGGTCCTGACAGACTTACTGAGTTGCTCAGGCCTGTCGTGGATGCCATCAACGTCCTGATGTCCTGCTCAGCACTCCAGGTGCCAGTGACTCAGTGCACCGCAGGTTATTGTCCGTTGCTGATTGCGTTTTGTGCTGTAGAGCGGTTCAGCAGGTATGCCACCTCAAACAGTGTGTGGGCCCTGAGACGTTGATGGGGAAGATGAGGCAGGTATAACACACCCCACTGCATCTGCATCAGGAAGATATTGAAGGGACACAATCCGAGACATTTTCTTCACATGAGCGCGCTTGTCTCTATTGTCCAAACCCCAGTGCACTACAACTCACGGACACAATTGTTTGCATGTTGGCTGCCCTCTGGACTTTCTCCCGCTCACTCCATGTTGCTCAGCAGTTGACTCTGTATTGCATTTAATTTCTGTATCCGTTCCATTGGTGTCCAATGTTCCAGTGGTTGCCAGCACCAGACATACCGTGCAGAATGGCTTACACTCACCCCACACACATCTAGCACAGGCGTCACTGTACATGTGGCCCTGCCAATAAAGGGGCCGGGCGCATGTGCCCGTAGCCAGTTCAGCATGATATCTGCGTGTGTCCCAGTGGTCTTGTAGTATGCATGTGGGCCCTGGACCCTATGACATCACGTTGTGCTGTGTACATCGGATGCAGACATATTACTGCAGGCAGCGGTTTAGAAATTGGACATGTAGCTTTGTCATCACCCACTCACTTTGTAAGAGGAGTGTCCAGGGCCGTCATACGCACAGCCAATATGGGTGTGTGACTGCTATTTGAGTTACCTCTGGGCGTGGTTCTGTTCTGTGCATGTGCATCTGCATGTGTCTCTATGGCAGTGTGGGCAGTGGCAGCTGGAGGATTTTGAAAGTGGTGAGGCAAAAAATGTTGCACCCCAATGTAATAAGTGAGTGAGCAAGCAAAGCGAGTGAGCCTGAACTGTAAAAGGAGGGTGTGGGGGGGGGTTCTCTCCCTGCAAGAAAATTCTGGAAAAAATGGCCTGGTAAATTCACACCGTTTCAAAGGCAGAAACATGCTGACTGACGATTAACTTATTTTGGAAATAACCACACAATTAATTGTGGACTACTTTCCTACACTTATATGTCCCAAGTGATCAAATAATAAATCACGCCTGAACTCACAAATCCTGCTCCGCAGTAGATCTGGCATCGAAGCACACTAAAGAGGCACTCAGCCTCTTTAGTGGGGCCCAATGATGAAGCATGTCTTCACCAGGTGGTGAGTGAGGGCTTTCCTAACTGACCTGAGTGAGGCCAGTTTCATTTTCCTTTTGCTCCTTCGTGTGGTCTTGTCAAACCATATGACACTCTTTTCTTGTTTAATATACATAACCGGGGAATAAGAGTGTTGCATACCTCTCCCTACCTCTCCTTTTGTTGGTATATATGTCCGTAGATTTGTGTCAGGCCACACCTCCTGCAGTGCGCTTACAAGTCTCTGTTTACAGGTGTGTGTGTCTCTGCACCGTGTCTGTTGGTCCTGGCTTAAACCTGCTCTGATCCGAACCTCTGACTACTGTTCATCACCCCATCTTTCTGCTCTGGACTTTCTTCAGCACAAACATATTTTACAGGGCAGCAGTAGAAGATAAGTGGGCATGGGAAGGAAGTGAGGGAGTGTATGGAATACTTTGTGGGCAGTTCCTACTCTGATTTCAGTTTGTGGTCACATTTTGTAAAATGTATTATTATTTTTCAATCAAGCTCTTAACAGCGCTCCTGAAGCTGGAGTCAGGTGTATTCCTATCTGCTCCCAATGCCTGTCAACATGAGAGTTGTTTCAGCCTCAACCGTCTCGACATTTGCCCAGGAGCACACATAGAAGTACAATAACTGGGATTAACAACCAAGTACCGCCGGTTCAAAGCACAACATTCTCACCAGTGGCAGACATGTGTATGCAAGTAGATGTGAGTAGGAAGGTGAGCAAGCAAGAAGACAGGTAACAGTGTATAACCGGCGAGTGTTATTGGAGGCTGCAACTGGGGCACCCCTTCCCAGAATAGAGAATTCCAGGCCTAATCACCATGGCAACAGCTTAACTCCTTAAATCAGACAAAGTTGTGAGGTACTGGGTGGAGCTCACACCTATAGGAGGTCCTTTTATATAGTAGCTAGTAATGCTAATCAGCATTGACAATAGCTGAGGCTTGCAAGGGCAGTTTAGCAGGGGCAGCCCCTCCTTCTTTGAAAGCTGGAAGGGCATAAAGCTGGGATGACTAGTTTAGTCCTGCTCCTTGAGCATAGCAGAGGTTCCCGTGGTACTCACATGCCCCCCTGACATTAGCAGAGCAGCAGAAACATGAACAGTTCAAGTTAAACTAAGATAAGTGGCAATCATCAGTGCATTGAGTAGGCCCTGGTAATAATTCCAGTTGTAAATGGTTTCTGCTGGATCCTATGGGTGGATGTTTGGAAGTAAAAATAAATGCCTAATCAGATTACAATGGAATCATTGTTGTTTATGGATTAGATGGCATATTTTTAACAAGGCAAACTTCCATTGCTTCTCTCTGCCCACCCAATGTAGGCATGTGCCTAAAAAACAATATGCTGCAGTTGGTGATTATCCTAACCATCGGCCGTGGATTCCTTCCCTCCAAATGGTGGCTATGAAGTTAAACCTCACCACTTTGGGTGGTCTGCACAAAAGTATGGACAATCGACCATGGCCACTGGACAGAGCTGTAGAGATGCATGTGAATCCCCTACATAACCTGCTCCCAATTACTGTACCATTTTACCCCATACTACTGTCAAGACATGCTTCCAAAAAAAGAGGTCCATGGCACCTTTCGGTGCCGTTTCACTTTTATGTTAGGTTCTTCCAAAGGCATCTTCCAGAGCATAAGGCCACATGAATGTACTCCTATGCAAAGCCACTGTAAACCTGAGTTTTGTTACTTCAGGCTATGAACACCACCCAGACCACATCCTCCTCTTTCCTGAAGGATGGAAGTAAGCAATATCTGGAGCCTATAGTTTGGCCTGAACTGACTCTTGTAGAGACATTGAAGGCTATGTCCTCGCTAACCCAACCAACACCTTCACTTCCCATAGACTACATCATGGCTAACAGAGACTTCCAGGGCAATGGAATTAGAGTATTCAAACAAGGCAATGTTACCACCTTTCTCAGGGAAAAATACTGATCATCTGTTCAAGTTTTTAGGTTCTGGACGGTTCAGGAGATAGTTTTTGAATTAAAAAAGTGTAAAAACATCTATAGTGCCTCATAAATGGCAATTCTGACAGTGTGTTTAATAATCATTTTAGGAATAGTTAAGACAGCTCTGAAATAGTCATGAAATGATTACTTTATTTGGAGTATGAGATTTCTATTTCAAAGGGGGAATGTTGCCCAGCCTCGCCATAGAAATACCACTGATGTTAGACAAACAGTGGCCCGGAAGCAACCCTATGTCACAGAAAAACAGTCTCCCATGATAAGCCAGGTTATACCCTATTTCGGTATCTTAGATCCTCAAATACTGCTCAGTTGTCACTCTGAACAACTAAAACCTCTGTACAGCACCCTCAAATATGAATACCACCCTTTTCAAGCATGACTGGCAATGAATGCGCCAACATAGGCCCTGCTTATAACCGCCCAGCCTCTCCCTTCCATCCCTAATACAGTGTCTCGTACAGCGGCCTTCAAATAGGGGGTGAGACACTTGGTGCTAAGAAAGGATTTTAAAGGAAGCACAAAACTCTTGCCAATGATCTAATTTGGCATAATAATTGGAAGTACAAAAAAATATACGTTTATATAGTATTTAGAGGTCAACTAAACTAGTTATCGCTGAGTAGAAGAATTTCAAGCAGAAAATATTCAAGCAAAAAGTACCTCGCTTCATACCTCATCAAAAAACATGTATCAAAACAGTCAAAATTGCAAGAAAATCTCTCAATATTCAATTACTATTTCATTTAATTCAGTCTCTGGATCTACTGCGCAATATTCAACCTACGAAAGAGCAAACCTGGCACTGCATAAACAATGTGGCTGTCTTGTAGGGTCCAGTGACTAAATATCCAGGGACAGAATATCGACTGCCCAGAATATCCGATCAAAAATATCGAGGGACAGAATATAGAATCCCTATCAACAAACAGGTAAGTACAAAAATATTGAGTACAAAATATCGATAGTTAAAATATAGTCAACAAAAATTTCGAATTTTTTAAATGCATTAAACATAATATAAAAGTAAATAAATAATGAACACAATTAAATAAAACATATTTAAAATAATGTAAAAAAGCTTAAAATGTAAAAATAATAAATGTAATGTAAAAAAACATATTTTTTAGCATATATATTTACTTAGTATTATAAATTAATTATTAATCTTAATTATAACATATTTAAAACATTATTAAAAATATATTTTTACATTACCTACTGGAGGTCGCCAGTAGGTAGTTATAGTTAGAACCTATTTTCCATAGGAAATTCACAACATTCTATTCCCAATAACTTTGGCGCCGGTTGACGAATTTTCAAAACTCGTAGGGCGCTCCGGTCCGCTCCTATCTTGAAAGTTTCAGGGTGATTCCGCAAGCGGGGGCCGAAAAAAAAGGGGGGTCCCAAAACATGTTTTCACCATGCAATTTCCCTTAGGAAACTTTAGACATGGCTACAGCCCGATCTGCTGAACGGAATTACACCAAATTTGGCAAAAAGGTAGTTCTTGGTTCAGAAAGAACCCTTTTTGTTAAATGGTGTAAATGCGTTCAGTATTTGCTGAGAAAACCAAAAGTAAACACATATATATATCTATGGCCGCGGAGGATCCGCGCACCCTCTCGATCACAAGCTGTATGCTAATTGGCTGTCAACACTCCAAACCAGGAAGTTTTGGCAGCCATCTTGTGCCTCAGTAGAACCGAGGCACAAGAAATCAGTCATACAAGTGCACAAAACGCAAAAAGGGGGCAGGGTAGCATCACCCTGACCCCCTAGGCCTGCTTAGGGGGTCCCCCCCGAAATTTATTAATTTTTTTAAATCGGCAAAATCAGCGTAGGGTGCGAGGATCCAGCCATGAAAAAAAAACAAAAAACCCTGCGCTTCATTAATAATTAGCCCCCGGGGGGCCAAGTCCCGGAGGCAATAATATTTATTGTAATGGGGGCCCAGAGGAGCCCCCCAGCCCTGGGGACCGCCACCCCCTGGGGCTTTTAATAAATATGTGTGGGGGGCTCACAGAACCCCCAGCCCCGGAGACCGCCACCCCCGGGGATTCAAAATACATGCGTTGGGGTGGCTCAAAGGCCACCCCAAGCCCCAGGGACTGCCACCCCCGGGGCTTCATGTAAATATATGCGGGGGTTCACGGCCCCCCCACACGCCCCTGGGACCACCACCTCCCTGGGGCACTAAGTCTTTAAATTTGGGGGTCCGTTAAGGACCCCCAAACCCCAGGTACCACCACCCTCCGGAGCTTTGAAAATTTTGGGAGGGGGCCGCGTGGCCCCCTCCTGGAGCCCTTGAGGACCCTGGGGACCACCATCCCCCAGGGCCAGCTCCTGCAGTGTCCCAGGGTGCCCACCCCGGGACACTGTAGTTTGCCATAGCAAACTGCTTTGGTTTTTGGAAGAGAGAACAGGAAACCTGCTCTCTCTTCCAAAAACCAAAGACTATTGCTTTTTCACACAGGGAGCTGCAACTTAGCAGCTTCCCATGTGGAAAAGCAATGCCGGCTCCTGAGGGACGAGGGGAGCGGGCGGGACCGTGGGGGGATTTGGGACCCCACCATGGTCCCCACGGTAGCTACATGAGTGTCTATATGGGTTATTACTTGGTTTTTCTAGTATCAGAATGAGTGTCTGAGTGTCTGTATGGTTCAGTGGGGGTGTATTACTTAGTGCATACATGCATGAATCAGTGTGGCATTGGCGATTAGAATGTGCCTGCCCGACACCGACCTGTGACTGCAAAATAGCTTAGTAGCAGAAAACACAGAGGGTGCAGGCACTATGCCCTAAGGAAAGAGTCACCACTGAGCGTGGGTCTCCTTAGTGGGATGTGGGTGGGCCCTGAAGGGCGATAGACCCATACATATGTGACCTTGTTCACATTCCATGGGTTCGGCCCCCACCCACACGTGATGGGCGAACTCCTATTGGCATGCTGACACATGGCATTGGGGTGCCATGTGTGGGTGGGTGAAGTGTTGTGAGCCAGCTTTGCTTGCGGGTGCTTCCTGCTGTGTGGTCTGTTGGAGGCTCAGTGTTCTCCTCTGAGAAGCTTGGTTGGCCGGGTCCTGGTGGGGTTTGCGTGGGATATCCATGGGCTGTTGTAAGGCATCAGTGTCGACGGTGTGGTAGTCCTCGCCGGCATCACAGATGTATTGTTTTCTGTGCTCTGCTGACGGTGATCGAAACCACTCTTTTCAAAAAACCTACAGACCGCAATAACATTTTGCATTATAAAAGTTTCCACCAATTGCCTTTGAAGAATCACTTACCTCTCTCTCAACTTTACAGAATCAAAAGAATAATAGTGGATGAAGCAGAGTTAAAAACTCAGATTGAAAACATGGTGACCCGATTTAAAGATCAAGGATATCCGGATAGGATACTTCAACAAGCAGTAACAAAATGCTCTCAAAAGAATCGTAGAGAACTACTACAACCCACAACGAAATCAGAACAATCTAAGATAGTACTCATGTCAAGATACTCTACCTTGAGTCACCAAACCAAATGGATCATTCATAAACATTGCCACTATTGGCACACAAACCGAACTTCAAAGGGATTTTCAGTAATGCACCTATATTTGCACACACCTGAAGTGGAAATATTCAGGAAATTCTAAAACCAATTGATGCACCTGAGAGAATCCAACAAAAAGGGGACTGTACCCTGCATAATTGCAGTAACTGCAAGAACATAATTAAAGGAAACACAATCACCCATCCACTGAGAGGCACGCCAATCAAATTGCATGTGACAGCCACCTGTGATATTTCAAATGCGATCTACCTTCTAAAATGCCCTTGTGGCTCAGTTTATGTTGACAAATCCAGTAGGAAAATAAAACTTGCATACTGGAACACAAAAGCAATATTAGAACCAAGAACATCAAGCCCACTGTTGCGACCCACTTCATTGAGAGATCTCATAACATAGCACAACTTAAATTTACCATCTTGGAAATAGTAGATAAAAATGAAGACAAAGACAATAACAAAATTCTTCCGCTGAGGGAGAACACTTGGATATACAAGATGGAATCTATGAAACCAAAAGGACTCAATGACCGCCTGGAATTTGCTTGCTACTTATAATTCAACATCACTAATGTTCCTATGTGCATGTTAACAGTTGTCGATCAATGGTACTGACATATGGGTTATTGATCAGTTTATTATTTATTTTCAGTAATAACTTCAATTGAGAGGCTCGTGACACACCAATGATGTATTTTATGCACTGTTGTTTTATACTCTAGTGTTTCACTCAACAGGAGTATACCATAACTTCAACTCACCTGATAACATCATTTCACCATGACAATACTTAGTCGATGACACGATTTACTAATGTAGTACACCGCTGATTAATAATCATTTCATTGTATTTACAAAACACATTCAAAGATGGCACACGCGATTCGCACGCGATCACATGATATATAGTCCACTTTTCATGTCAATTCACCTTTATTAGACTATCCGAAAAACTCGAAATAACATTCGAGAAACTCTTTGCAACACTGCTGGTAACATGACAGACTGAACACGAGGTAAGCGTTTACCGGGAATGAAGCCTGTTTCGATTGCCCAAATGATTAGAGTAATAATATTTGAACGCGCGCTCTCTAATTTGATGTTTAATGTTATCTTGCTCTACGGAGCTCAAACTACGAACATCACACTTGCAACATTGTGTCACCTTGTTTAATCAAACCTCGCTCTACAGAGCACGAACCACGATCATGATGTTATCGCATTTGCTACAATGTGTCAGCGCGTTATACACGGTTCGACATGATGACTTTGACGTTCAATCTAACCTAGCTCCACAGAGCTTAAACCACAACCACAATGTAATCACATTTGCCAAGTTGTGTCACCACTTTAAATATGGTTTGACACGTTGATTTTCAAACTGCACATGGTCACAATACAACTATAGTATTCACTCATCGATTGAATTAATGACTTCAGTCAAACAGCGGCATTCACTCTGTAACTTTATTGACAAAAGCGAGCAAAACAAACAGCACTTTTTCTGTTCACTATTTTTTACACATGGCTAAAATACGAATGCATGCAATTCTGATGGCAGATAGATGTACCATTTTTTAATAACATGTTAAATACACAGTGATGTGTCTGTACACAGTTTTGATATTTTGGATAATTGATGATATTATGTGTGCAAATGAATGAATGCATAAGGAGTGGAACCTCATTTAGTTTATTATCTTGCTTACACCTAGATTCCCCTGAAGAAGTGCACAGTGGTGCATAAAAAGCATTGGGAACTTGATTTCAAATCAGTTTGAAACATGTTGATTAAAAAACGATGTTGGATATAAAAAACACGCAACTTGAATGAACTTATGAATCAAATAAAAGCTTCATTCAAAGACAAACTTCACTGTACAATGTTTGAAAATATAACAGATTAAATTGATCATATCGCTCACAGCGATCTCAACTGTTGTGCTCAGAGGGCCGATCCCTACGATTAGAGATTGCTTTCATAGTTTGAATTATTAACACTCCAGAAGTCAGAGAGTGAAACCTCGGAAGCACACGACAAATTATAAAAAATTTACATTTTGGACAGCTTGTGCGCAGCCAAAATTAAGAATTTGTAATATTCTTTCAGAGGGAGCAGCATGGTTTTATACAGTTTCTTGAGCCATCGCTGACAGTCTGAAAGACATTGGTGTATTTCCTTCGCTTGTCATCGGTACCTAACCAGCTGACCATGTCAGAACCTTGGGTGTGTGCTGGCAGGGTGGACCAAGGCTTATAATCTGGCATGAATCTCGAGTCCCAGTGTACAGCTGTGGGAGCCCTCCATGTGTTTTAAGAAATAAGGAGCTGCTTAACATTTCAACGCTGCTGGGTGAGGTTAGTGATTCTCGCCACACATGATCGGAGAGGGTGGGGTGTGACTTCCCTGATTGACATGCAGCATCAAAACTTCAGGGATGAAGCCTGAAACGCCCAAGGCTGACTTTACGAGCAATGTTATTTGGGGAGGCCCTTCACCACTGAAAGTCAGGGCTTTGATGAGCTGATGACCTCACAGGCCCTAGGGCAGAGGGATCCTCGGACCAGCAAAGTGTAGCTGAAAAGACTGGCACAAGCGCACTTGTGAATGGAATGTGCCTGCCTGACACGATCTGTGACTGCAAAATAGCTTAGTGGCAGAAAACACAGAGGACGCAGCCCCTATGCCCTAAGGAAAGAACTGCCACTGAGTGTGGGTCTCCTTAGTGGGATGTGGGTGGGCCCTGAAGGGTGATAGACCCATACATATGTGTCCTTGTTCGCATTCCATGTGTTCGGCCCCCACCCACACGTGTTCGGCGACCTCCTATTGGCGTGCTGACACATGGCATTGGGGTGCCATGTGTGGGTGGATGAAGTGTCGTGAGCCAGCTGTGCTTGCTGGTGCTTCCTGCTGTGTGGTCTGTTGCAGTCTCTGTGTTCTCCTCTGAGTAGATTGGTTGGCCAGGTCCTGGTGGGGTTTGCGTGGGATATCCATGGGCTGTTGTAAGGCGTCGGTGTCGACTGTGTGGTAGTCCTCGCCAGCATCACAGATGTATTGTTTTTGGTGCTCTGCTGATGTTGTTGCATGCCCCTCAGTGATGTGAAGGGGAGGTGCGTGTTGACTTTGTGTTGACATATATGTTTGCGCATTGAGCTGGTTTGCATGCAGGCTGTTTAGCAATGTACATTGTGACTGTTTGGGGGTGCTTGTTTCTCCTGCAGGTAAGTGTACATTTGGACTACATGACGGATGTGAAGTCGCACCGTACCTTTCAATTTCACCTTTTCCAGCTCTGTCAGATGTGGTGGGCATGTTTCTGTGCATGTGCGGATCCAGTTTTGTCCTCTGTTCTGCATTGTCAGCTATGCGTGTTGTACCACGTCGTCATCAATGTGGGTGTGCTGTTCGTGCTATGTGTTTGTGCTGCAGTTTGCCAAGGGGATCTGGGACATGGTCCAGGGTGTTTGTGGGTATGCAGTGTGCTACGCCTCGTTGTGCATGTATGCCATTGTGCCTATCTCCCCCCATCCCCTCAGTCCCTGTTTGTTGCACTCCCGGTTGATGTTGTGTCAGGTCCTCTCAAGCTGTGCCCATACTCCCTACTCCTTGCACGATCTCCACACTAATGACTGTGGCCTGGGTAACCTCCAGCTCCTCCGGTGGCGCTGGACTGCCACTCCCTGTCGCCGTTGCTGCCTTTCTGTTGGCAGCTGTTTGGTGCCTGGTTTAGGTAGTCACGTCATGCCGTCGCCTATTGGCCTCCTGGATTGGCCTCCTCAGCACTCCGACTACAATCCAGGTGGTCTGCTAGTGGGTCAGTTGCTGGTAGTGTTCTTTCACCTCCGTGACCCTGGTCTTGTTTTCCTGCGGTCTGCACCCCATCTTCCTCTCCCTCTTCTCCTTGGCCTTTCCCGACCCCGTTGTTCCATGCTGGTAGTCTGTGGGGGTTGTGGGGTTCGAGATGGCCTCTGCGCTGAGTCAGGGAGCATCCATGTTGCCACATGCTTTGGTTTGTTTCTGGTGTATTTTTTCTGTGGTTTTTATGGTGCATTGTCCCGCCAGACGAGTGGGATTTGCAGGCCTGTGGCTGATTTTTGCAACTTTTTGTACCGCGTTCGGCCTCATCACATGTTTTTAAGCCTTCGTGTACCGCATTTTACCGGCTTGGTGTTGATTTTCATGCAGACATTTGCTGTGTTATCTGGTGTCTATTGCATGCTACCGCCACGTTGTTAATTCCACGTTGACATGGGGTTATTTTCCCTTGATAGGCTGCGATGTTGAAAGTTGCGTTATGCTATTCTTGCGGTAGTTATCAAACGTTCTTGTGAATATACCCCTAAGTTTTCTGTGAAATGCGCACTTTGGTACCATTGTTATCAAAACTTTCTTGGAGGGACCTTCAAAGCCCCTTTAGACAGAAACACTTCCTTTGCGCATCAGAATCTGTTTGAAATATTTACGGGTTGTCCCTTCAGATGGATAACTTCATAGGGAGATTACCTTTCGAGATGCATCATATTAAAAAATCACTGTTATGGTATGTTATGTTACAATGTTTTTGTATAGCGCAAATCCCCACTGGTCTCTAAGCGCTTTCTGGGGGTTTCCCTTCACTCAGAGCCCACCCAAGGAAAGCCAGGCTTTTGATTTTGTGCTCTCAGATCACAACTAGGGCCATATTATAGAAGTGCCCACAGGTGCAACGGGTGTTTGCGCTAGCTTTGCTCGACCCGGGGCACTTTGGTAATAAAGAAGGGACTGCAGGCGCTTGTGCATCCCCTTCTGTAATACTGAAAGCACTGGTGCACATACAGAGACAGCGCTTCCTCAAGAAGGCATTCCCTCATTTGCTTTGGGGCATGGCCCCAGGCAAATGAGAGGATACCTTTGCCTCTGCACCTGCGCCGTATTAAAGATGCGGGTGCAGAGGCAAAGATGCTGTCAGGAGGTACACTGACAGTGCGCCACCTAAAAGGTCCCCTGATTGCAGCCCTCTAGTGGGGGTAAAGGGGGGCCAATGGACCCTCCCCAGACATCTCCTTGCAGGCGGGTGCAGTCAAGCACTACACCCGCTGCAAGGGGATCTCTAATCCCCTTTAAAAGTGCGACCAGGTGCCGCCTGTACTGTGAATGCACGGAGTGGCTTCAAAGCTCAGTTTTTCACTTGAATTCACTGCCCCCAGGGCAGTGCGAGTTCGCGCCCCCCTCCCGGGGGCAGCACATTCACCCTAATATGGTGAATTTTCCTTGATTGCGCCAGGCGCACATTTAAAAAGGTGCGCTCAGCGCAATCAAGGAAAATGTGCCTTATGTATAATATAGCCTCAGGTGGTTTGTTGTAACAGTAATGACCTAGCAAGTAATCGAGTCATTAATAGGTAGTTTCTTGTGGAATTTTTCCTTTTCCTTCTTATGTTTTATTACTTACCAGTTCTCAATTTCAGTGACAGGACTGAACAAAAGAAAATTTTGATTGAATACGCAAAAGAAAAAGAATCAAAAAAGGAAAGAAGCATAAACCAACAAAAAGCACCAGCTGCAACAGTGCACAGCACCCTCTCGCCTATAGGATGCTCTAAATTCTCCAGGTGTGTCTTTTCATGGGCCCTCACCGCCGGACTCGAGGCGGGGTCCTTTAAGACACTGCAGAGAGTTAAGGGGACGGATTTCTGAACTCAGGTCGTCAGCTGCGATGCTCACTTGAAGCTTCTCTCTAAGTGGTCCCGGTGGGATTTTTAAACTCATTATAAATGATCCCGGACGGTCAATCTCTCATCCGCCTCCGCGCTGCTGGTTTCCTTTTACTTGGTAAAAGCCGCTTCCGCTGCTCGCTGCGGCGTGATTTGGGCGTCACAGCCCGGTTTCGCTTCTGAGAACATTTTGTTCAGAGTTTGAAGCAGGCCAGGGAGGGCGCAGCAAACACTGCGTGGCGGGGGGGCACTTTCAGCGCCATCTTCCACGCGAGCTGACCAGTTCAGGGGGCGCGCGCGGCCCTCACGACTTAAACCAGAAAGTGTGAACGACTCAACTGGACTTTCCAAAGTACGAAGAAATGGCGTCTTTATCTGCGGCAGGAGACGAAACCGCTCTATTTATTAAAAAAGTAAGTCCTCAGATGAGACTCGAGAAACTGGGCTTGATCTTGTCAGACGAACTTGGAAAGCTATTTTCTGCCTTTCTACCAACCTTGAAATGCCTGCACTTATTTCTATTTTTCTTTTATTCAGTATCTAGTTTCATAAATATTTTTGGGTTTCTACCTTTGATTTCTGTCAATTTTAATCGACATTTTATTGTGGTACAGCATACTAAGATGCTGTCGCTACTGCATTTCTTTAGAGATTTCTACCAGTTTCCACCAACATAGATTAATCGTTTGGGACTGAGACCCAAATGTATGATATCAAATAATTATTTGATAATGGTTTAATAATTACCATTGTTTGATGCAATCCATTTGGTTTTTGGTCATTCTCTTCCATCCACCTCATATTTTAGTGTCTCCTGCATATGTTTTCTGTACAAGCTTCACAACTCGAGCATTTATTAAAGCCCCTGTTTCCCACTTGGCCAGTTACTGTTAGTATCGTAGACAGGGCTGTGCGGCAGCACACTGGTAATTAAAGAGAATACCTTGCCCACGGTATAGAATGATGTGGGTACAAAACAAAAAGCGGGAAGACTAACAGGTAGATTCATCAAAGACCCGTTTTGCGAGTCTTTAATAGCAATTCATAAGGAATCGCTATTACAGACTCGCAAAACGGGATTCATGTAGGAATCGCAAAATAAATTGCGATTCCTACACATTCCTTATTTGCGATTAGCAAATTGCTAATCGCAAATAAGGAATAACTCCCCATTCATTCCTATGGGCCTAAAGGCCCATAGGAATGAAAGGGGAGTATTCCTTATTTGCGATTAGCAATTAGCTAATCGCAAATAAGATAGCGATTTCAAGGGTGCCAGGGGTGTCCAAAGGACACCCTGTAGCACCCCTGAAATGCAAATTTAAACAGGTGTTGCGCACACACATGTCCAAAGGACATGTGTGTGTGTGTAACATGCAACAGAAGAAAATGCACTAAAGTGCTTTTTACTATTTTTTCGCTATTTACCACGAAGTCAGACTTCGTGGTAAATAGCGACCAAATGTTGCGAATTCGCAATTTCCAATTGATTAATGAATTGCATTTAAGGAATCTCTAATAGAGATTCCTTAAATCCAATTCCTCGCAAATAGGCGATTTCGCTAATAGCGATTTTTGCATTTGGGATGATGAATCCCAAATGCAAATATCGCACTCGCAAAGGGCCAGATTCTCAGAATCTGGCCCTTTGCGAGCGCAATTTCGCTTCATGAATCGGGCTGTAAATGGCTTTGGGGGAACAAAAATCATGATTCAGTCCCTTCCTACAGTCGCTGACTACACGCAGGAAATACAACAGACCTGCTCCCTGAAGAGGTGGAGGTTAAAAATGAGGGTTTTCAATGTAACTCCAAAGAATTCTCGCCACTATAGACAAAACTCTCGAACAAACTCAAAACTTGGCCAGAAACTCCAACTTTATTCAAAAGTGTAGATGTAAAGAAAAAAGTTCCACAGCGGATCTTGCAGCCAGCACCTCTATTTTCCGATGTCCCTCTAATGTCCAATTTAATGTTGTGCTGATAACCTCCAGGACCTGCTGCGGTTTGGTCCTACTGGAAATCCAGACAAAGACTTAAGAAACAGAACAGAGGCAGCACCAAGGATGAAGTAGCCAGGACCATGTAGTATCAAAAATAAATTCTTTTATGTTCTCATTTATAGGACAGCCTAGCTGTCCTATAAATGAGAAAATAAAAGAATTTATTTTTGATACTACATGGTCCTGGCTACTTCATCCTTGGTGCTGCCTCTGCAAAAGTGTAGATGTGCTTGAATTGGTCTAAATTCACTAGCACTCAACAAAGGCAACGAGGAAGCTTCAAACAACATTTATAGAGAAAGCTTTAATATATTAATTGGTGAATCGGCTGAGAATCCTCCAATTTATAAATTGGTGCATGATTTTTATTGTGTGTTGCGTCTTAAACTGTTACTGAATTGGTGTTTATAAATGCTTTACATACCTGTCTCTGAAGTTAGGCCTGCCTGCTCGCAGCCAAGCTGCCAAGGGTTGAGCATGGAACTAATTTCCTGAGACCTATTCTGAGCCCTCAACTGTGTTAGTGGCATTATTGCCAATGGTAGATGCATATTTACCACTACTAATAATCCACTTTCCAGCAGCCAGTCATGGTTACAGCCGCTGAAGTGCGAAGAGTCAGGTTCACCAGACCATCACAATTGTGGTTCACATGGGTGGAAGAGTCTCAGCGTGAACAGGCCCATTCGTATTCACGAAGAGACCAAAACTACAAGATTTCTCTTTTGCTTCAAGAAGAATTTACCCTGATGTCAGCCAAGGGCCCAGAATCTGAGGTAAGGTAAGGGTAAGGAACTCACTTTAGCAGAGGCCAGCAGGGCTCAAGCAGGACCAGTAGCAGATCCAGGCAGATCTATTTGCAGCAGTTCAGCTAAGCAGTTGCAGGGAGGCCTGTAGAGCTTGTTGTGTAACTGTAGCTCAGAAGAGGAGGTCAGCCAATTGGAGGCATTCAGTTTAGCCTGGAATGAAGAGAGCAGATCCAGTCTTTAGACACAGAGAGCAAAGTAGACCTCAAACTGCGGGACAGTCTTCTTATAGAAACAGGCCAGTCTGCTGGGGGCAAAGTAGTAATTCTTCAATAATGTCCACAGGTCGAGAAGTGTACCGGAGGGGTTCTGAGGGTCCAATATTTATTCCTGGTGCTCGCTGTTGAAGTGGGTTGATTCCCTTTACTACCACAACATCTGGTTCTGGAAAGTTCTTCCCTTCCCTTCCCTTCCCTTCCCTTCCCTTCCCTTCCCTTCCCTTCCCTTCCCTTCCCTTCCCAAGGCTTCATGAAGTCTGGGGGTGACAGAAGGTTG